>NW_025541371.1:12369-25121 GCF_017591435.1 Portunus trituberculatus
ATTTTAAAAGTACAAAATTTTTAGAAAAAAATTTAAAAGAGTAAAGTAACAATTAGCAGTAGTAATATGAGTATTTGTATTATTATTTTTATTATTATTAGTAGTAGTAGTAGTTGAAGTAGTACTAGTAATAGCAATAGTACTAGTTGCAGCATTACAAGAAGTAGAATAAGAAGTAGTAGTAGTAGTAGTAGTAGTAGTAGTAGTAGTAGTAGTAGTAGTAGTAGGTAGTGGTAACAACTGTTGTAGGCTTCGACTCAATAGGCATTTTGTTACTAAATTCATTTGTGCTGTCTATCTTCATTCTTGGATATTTCAATGTTGACCACTAGCTTTGACTTTCATCTCTCTTTACTGGCAGTACTGGTGAACTTGCTTTCAACTATGCTATCCTTCATGACCTAGAGTAACTGGTGCAATACCCTACTCGTGTTCCTGACCTGTCTTGGATTCATGCTCAACGTTCTTGATCTCTTTCTCACCTTGAATCCTTCTACTTATGCTGTTAACAAATCATCTCCGTTGGGCTTCTCCGTTCAGTAGTAGTACTAATTATTATAAATATGATAGTAATAATAATATTATTATAAAAGTTGTATTAGTAGATAAGTAACAATAATAACAGCAGTAGCAATAGTGGTAGCATTATTATTATTAGTAGTAGTATGAGTATTTGTATTATTATTATTATTAGTAGTAGTAGTAATAGTAGTAGTAGTAGTACAAGTAGTACTAGTAATAGCAATAGTAATAGTAGCAGCATTTAGCAGTAGAAGTAGTAGTAATAATAGTAGTAGTAGTAGTAGTAGTAGTAGTAGTAGTAGTAGTAGTAGGTAGTGGTAACAACTGTAGTAGTTATCGAAGTTTTCCACCGTCTGGCTTCGACTCAATAGGCATTCTGTTACTAAATTCATCTGTGCTGTCTATCTTCATTCTTGGATATTTCAATGTTGACCGCTAGCTTTGGCTTTCATCTCAATTTACTAACAGTACTGGTGATCTTGCTTTCAACTATGCTATCCTTCATGACCTAGAGCAACTGGTGCAAATCCTACTCGTATTCCTGACCTGTCTTGGAGACACGCCCAACGTTCTTGATCTCTTTCTCACCTTGAATCCTTCTACTTATGCTGTTAACCAATCATCTCCGTTGGGCTTCTCCGTTCACAATCTCATTTCTGTATCTTGTCCTGTTTCTTCAATCCCTCTCCCCTAAGCAGAGAAACCTCTTGCGTTTTGCCTATGTCAGTTGGGGGGACCTGAGGAGGTATTGTGGTGAAGGTAGTTTTCTCGTTTTCGTTTGTGTTTCGTTTCTTTGGTATGTACATGTATTGCTTATGGTTCGATACCTCGAACCATGAATCAAAGTTAATATATGAGGGGTCCAGCACTGGGACTGGGTATATGCAATACGTAGTGATACTACGTAGCCACCCTGTGTGATTGTGATTTATCCCTCCTTCCCCCATGCCCTGACAAAGGACAATAGTTTTGAGATAGGTATAGGATCCCTGTGTGAATGAAGCGTGCATGAGAATATGTGAAGTCACTTAATGTTAAGATAAAAAAAAAAAAAAAAAAAAAAAAAAATAAAAAACTAAATAAATAAATAAAAAAAAATACCTAATCTTAAAAGAAATTTTAAAAAATAAAAAAATAAATAAATGGCCTAATACCCAAGACAGGGTGATGGCCAAAAAAAAAAAAAAAAAAAAAAAAAAAATGGGACTGGGGTCAGACTCGGCCAAGACACCGTGCTTTAAACACGTGTCGTCCTGCGCTCTGTCCTTCACCCACCTCTGTGTGGATTTTTTGTACGCCCATCAGGCTTAGGTATTAGTCAAATAAAGTTAAGTTTCCCATTGTCCCGTGTTTTTAGCTTTGCCTTTTCACTGTCCTCTCCTTAGCGGCAACAGAAGGTGTCTGTTGCCCGGTTGTCAGATTGTCTTTCCTCTCACACCTACGGAGGATCCGCCTCAGTGAGCGTGCTTTTGGGGTGAATTAACACCGTCCGGCCCCTTAGAGTGGTTTGGCAGGACAATCTGACATTAGGTAACTCCTCCTGACCTCCTCCCACTTGTGTCCTGCTCCTCCTGCAGGAGGGGGGTGTACCCCCCTCCATGCCTGACGGACCTTCCTGCCCTCCCCCCGTAAGGGGGAGGGAGGACACTGATCGACGACCCCGACTGCCAGACTGTCTATTGACCCCTCTAAAGCGACGTATGTGACTCTACATTCCAAGACGAACACCCGCCTGTCTACTGTTAATTCTTTTATAATAAAGAAGGTCATTGACTGTAACATAGGAAATGTCGTTAATGTGAAAAACTTGCTAGTGGTGATCTACTTGTTCAGACACTTAACGTAAATCAAGTCAAATCATTGTTGAAGCTCCGGTTCATTCATGACATCGAGATCGAGGCTTCGATTCCAGTGTCCATGAACTCGTGTCGGGGAGTCGCTTCCCACCGCGATTTTGTGGATATGGAACCGACCGAGATCGTCGATTGCATGACTGATCAGGATGTCATTGAGGCTCGGAAAATTACTAAAATGGTTGACGGTACAAGAAGGAGCACAGCATCAGTCATTCTCACCTTCAGTGCTGCTAAGTTGCCAGAGAGGATTCATGTAGGGTACGAGTCGGTTCCCGTTCGTCCCTACATTCCGAATCCTCTCCGTTGTTTCAAGTGCCAGCTTTATGGTCACCATGGTAACGCTTGTCGGTCTTCCCACGCTTACTGCGGTAGATGCGCAGGAGAGGGCCACTCTGTGGAGCAGTGCACATCCTTGGTAGAGAAGTGCCGTAATTGTGAAGGTGCTCACTCCACTTTTTCACGCGATTGTCCCGCGTGGAAAGTGGAGAAAGAGGTCTGCACGGTTAAGGCTACTGAAGGATCTCTTACTATGAAGCAAGGATGCGAGTGAAGCAGACGCAGGCCGCGCCTGCTTCAAACGTCTCCTACGCTTCAACAGTAAGGGCTCCACCTAAGATGTGTACTGTTGCTATCCAGACTGACCTCAGCGACCTGCTGCCTGCTCCATCTACCACCACTGATTCCCCTTCAACCTCTGCCTCATCATCTGCTAAATCTACTACTACTACTACTAAAACCTCTACTCCTATAACTTCCTCTGCTCCATACCTGTCTGCTATTTCTCGTACTCCCAGTAAGGGTGAGAAGACAGACAAGTCTAATAAATTAAATTTAACAAAGCTTGAACGTCAACGCCCTTCTCATGTCGTCGCCGCTCCCGCGCCGTCGAGAAGGAGTTCACACGCTCGCTCCCTCTCGACGAGCTCCGGGGAGTTAACAATTGATGAATCGATGGATGTCACCATTAGTAAGGGCCGGGAGAGGTCCCCCGGCAGCGCCTCTGAGCGCAAAAGGACTAAGAAAACGGCCGCCACCACAACTCTTAAGCCATAATGTTCAAGGTGTTACAGTGGAATTGCAGAAGTATTCGGAATAAAGATCCATATTTGTCACTTTTAGTGAACATACACAGGCCGTCCGTTATTTGTCTACAAGAGACGAGACTACAGGATCAGCCTGATCCTGCAGTGCTAAAACACTACCATCCGTATAGAAGATATGAGGGACACGGCGTTGCTATATACATACACAAAACACTGACACAAACAGAAGTGACGTTGAATACACCTCTGGAAGCGGTCGCGTGCAGGGTGAGATTCAACGACACGTATCTGGCTATCTGTTCCTCTACTTGCCTCCCAATACCTCCATTGTTGATGATGACATTACATCTCTTATTAGCCAGCTTCCGGGCAACAGGCTAGTTGTTGGCGACTTTAACGCCCATCATCAACAATGGGGAAGTGAGAGGTCAAGTGTACGTGGGGAGCAGATAGTAAACATTTTATTACAGACAAACCTCTGTCTTCTGAACGATGGAAGTGCGACTCGTGTAGATGATCGGACTGGTAACGCGTCTGCCATTGATCTGTCGTTGCTCTCGCCAGGTATACTCCCTGACTTCTCCTGGGAAGTCATCGACGACTCCCACGGAAGTGACCATCTGCCCATCTGCATCTCTTATGCACGCGACATCCCGCCCACCCCCCGCCCTCCCAAGTTTAACTTCAAGAGAGCAGACTGGGCAACCTTCCGTGGGGTTGCCGACGTGGATATATCTGGCGAGGACATTGACACGATGGTCAGCAACGCAACACAATCCATATTACACGCCGCTGAGGCTTGTATTCCGAAGACTTCTGCAGTTTACACTAAGCATGGAGTCTCATGGTGGACAACGGATTGCCGACAAGCACTTCGTGAGCGCAATAGACGATACAGGTACTTCAGCCAGCAGCCCAGTCAAGCAAATTTCATAGCCTATAAAAAGGCAAGGGCTCAGGCAAGGAAAGTCATCCGTAATGCAAAGAAAGACTCATTCAGACAATTCATATCATCTGTTAACCGCACCACTCCTCTCTCCAAAGTATGGCAAACAATAAATATTTTAAATAACAGAAAACCATATATTCCTATCACTACCCTTAAAATAAATGATAATATAATTGATAACAAAACAGAAATAGCAAATGCCATAGCCCACCAATTCCATCAGGCCAGCAGCACAACTTATTATGACCCTACCTTCCTTCCAAGGAAGGAGGCTGCAGAACTCACTGTCCCAAACTTTGCCACAGGAGGCGTAAACTCAGACTACAACACAGAGTTTACGTTGGATGAACTCCTCTTTGCCCTGAAATCCTGTAAAGGCTCCAGTCCTGGTCCAGACAATATTTCATATATCATGTTACAAAATCTCGGCCACCACTCCCTTTCAAAATTATTAACGCTCTACAATAGAATATGGACCACCTACACTTTCCCTCAGTCTTGGCACTTCGCCCACACAATCCCAATCCCCAAAAAGACTGGACGCCTTACGGACCCCAGTGCGTTTCGTCCTATTGCGCTCACGAGCTGTCTATGTAAGGTCATGGAACGTATGGTAAAGCGAAGGCTACTTTTTGTTTTAGAAGCGAAGGGTCTGTTAGGTGATCAGCAGTCGGGCTTTCGGAAGTACCGAAGCACGATGGATCACCTAACACACCTGGAGCATTGCATTTCAGAGGCTTTTGCCAAAAAGAATTCATGATAGGGGTGTTTTTAGACATCCACAAAGCCTTCGACATGACATGGCGACACGGCATCCTCATGAAACTCTACGCTCATGGCTTCAGAGGTAACTTGCCCATTTTTGTTTATAATTTTCTTCAGGACAGAACATTCTCTGTCAAGCTTCCTGGTAACGTAATCTCGGACGTTTTCGTCCAGGAGAACGGGGTGCCGCAGGGTAGTGTTCTTAGTCCCATTTTATTTTGTATAATGATTAATGATATTCTGTCAACAACTCCCGTCCCAAGGAATCTTAAATACTCATTGTACGCCGACGATTGTGCGTTATGGCACTCCTCGCCTAACGCACAATTCTCAGCGGGCGGATTCAGGATGCTCTTGATTCCGTCCAGCATTGGGCCTCATTATGGGGATTTAAGTTTTCAGTTGCTAAGTGTATCGGTGTTGTTTTCACTAGACGTAACGTACCTGATTTGCAAATAACTCTTCAAGGCCAACCGATACCGTTTCAAAATTCAGTCAAGTTCTTGGGTCTGCATTTTGATAGCAGACTCAATTGGAAGACTCATGTTAATGAATTGCTCATTCGTTGTCGTAAAAAGATCAATGTCCTCAAATACCTTTCTGGTACTTCATGGGGAGCAGACAGAAAATCTTTATTAATGGTGTACAAGTCCTTAATTCGTTCTCATTTAGACTATGGCTCACTGGTGTATGGGTCTGCGTCGGAACCAACACTGAGGAGATTGGATGTACTGCAGAATGAATGTGTGCGAATGTGTCTTGGAGCCCTGCGCTGCACTCGTGTGGCGCGGATGGAGGTTGAGGCCAATACACCACCGCTACAACTACGTCGCGACGCCCTCCTTTTATCTCATGGGATAAAAGCGGCTCGGAAAGCTCCCCTCGGTAACACAGCAAACAAGATTATATGGCAGCACCACCACCTCCACAATGCGGTCCGCCGTCCAGTCTCAGTCAGACTACACACGCTCTGCCAGCAAACGGGCGTGAGACTGGACGATGCGGACCAGCTCGTGCTGCCCACCCTTCCCCCATGGAAACTTCCCACCACCACCTTCAACATCAACTGGCTTCAGGGGAAGAAGGCTGTGGTTACCGAGGTGGAGCTCCAACACCACTTCCGAGCCCTCGTCGCTGGCCTCCCTCCATCCCTACATCTCTACACAGACGGCTCCAAGACAGGTGAATGTGTGGGTGCAAGTGTATGGTCGTGTGAATGTGCCCTCAGGTTCCGGCTGCCTACCCATACATCGGTTTTTCTGCTGAAATTTTTGCTATTGACAAAGCCATAGATTATGCTTTAAATTCAATTCATAATTCAATTGTCATTTTTCGGACTCTATGTCAGCCCTTCAGGCAATAGAGTCCGGCCGCACGGATACAAATGAAATCCAGGGCAACATCATTAATAAGCTGAATTCATGTCATAAATCCTTCTCACTGGTTTGGGTGCCTGGACATTCCAATATACGCGGGAATGAACAGGCTGACATGCTAGCTCGGTCTGCTGCTGAGCTCGAGGGAGCGTGGAACCTCCGTCGGGATCTGCAGTCATGTCTCTCAGTTGTTAAATCATCAGCAAAACTCCTTTGTCAACGAAGTACCTATTCCTAATTGTTCGTCTCTGAAGTTACTCGAGTCACCCTTGATCCCAAACTTACTTTTGAGTTGCACTTGCGTTCACTTGCATCATCAGTCTCATGTAAAGTTGGTTTGTTACGCAAATGTAGGCGGATATATTCCTCTGATGATATTGTAAGAAATTGCTTTACTCTTTCATACTGCCTCATTTTGAATATTGTCACTCTGTGTGGATCTCTGCAGCAGAGTCTCACTTAAAGCTTTTAGATAGAGCATTCAACCAGATTAAATTTCTTCTTCCTAATCTTGAGATTAATCTTCGGCATCGTCGTTTGGTGGATCATTGTCCTATTTCTTCAAAATCATGTCTAATTCCAACCACCCGTTGCATTGTCATTTGCCTGCCCTTCACTACCAGCACGTGCTACAAGACAATCCTTGATCATGAATGACCGTTCCTTGTCTGTGAATCGATGTAATACTTCACAATTTTCCCGGTGTTTTATCCCAGTATCTGCTAGACTCTGGAATACAATTCCCAACGAGATTGTTAATTCTAGTAACATTGAAGCATTTAAAAACGTGTGAATACCTTTCTTCTCTCTGAACTCACTACCTCTTAGATCTCTACCAATCTTCCTATTCTGTTGTTCATTCCTGTTACTTCCTTTCACTTATCGGTGAGGTGCCGCCCACTGGGCCTTTGGGTTTATGCAGTTATGCTTTCCAGTGGGTCGCCTTCATTGACCTCATAATAATAATAATAATAACCTCCACCTCCACACCACCAAACCCATCCTGGGCGAGTGGGCCTCCTCCAATCGCCCCACAAGGCGGGAGGAGGTGGTCCTCGCACGCCTCAGGATGGGCTGCACCCTCCCCACCCACATGCTCCCCTACATAGCCAACGCCTTCCCACCACAGTGTTCCAGCTGTAATGTCACTCTCTCTCTGTCGAGCACATCCTGCTTCACTGTGTGCGTTATCGTGAGGAGAGGCGGCCCTTGGCGGCGTATTGCCGGGGTCGCGGCCTCCCGCTAACGCAAACCACCCTCCTGGGTGATGAACACCCGGATGTGGTCGATAGACTGATGATTTACCTGACTGAGGCCAATTTAATCAGAGAGTTGTGATTTATGTGTATATATTATGTTATTTATTCTATGTATTTATTCTATATATTTATGTAAATAAAAGTATGAAAGTGTGTATGTTTCCAATTTTGCGTGATCTAATGTGAATGTTTTCCCTTCATGTATATATGCAATACGTAGTGATACTACGTAGCCACCCTGTGTGATTGTGATTTATCCCTCCCTCCACCATGCCCTGACAAAGGACAATAGTTTTGAGATAGGTATAGGATCCCTGTGTGAATGAAGCGTGCATGAGAATATGTGAAGTCACTTAATGTTAAGATATTTAAAAAAAAAAAAAAAAAAAAAAGATATAAACAAAAATAAATAAATAAATAAAGCCATTAAAAAAAACTATATGCTTTATTCTTAAAAGAAATATTTAAAAAAATGTAAAAAAATAAATAAATGGCCTAATACCCAAGACAGGGTGATGGCCATTATTATAAAAAAAAAAAAAAAAAAAAAAGGACTGGGTCACTTACCACCCTGCGCTATGGTGGTCAAGGTCTCTAGCCAAGTAAAGCCTTGAGTTCCCGAAGGCCTTTTCTTTTGACCTCACCGCAATTTACTTGGCTAGAGAGAGAAGCAGGCTGAAGATGGACAAACTACTCCGTCCTGATCGCTTCAACGGATCTCTCGACACCACGCCTGCTGAATGAAATCATTGCTTTCGTACTTTCACCAACTTCCTGGACTCCGTAAGTGACGACGCAGCACCAGACAAGCTGAAGCTGCTCGTGAACCACGTATCACCGCCTGTCTTCTCTCACATATCTGACTGCAAGACGTATGAGGAAGCAATCACCGTGCTCAAGACTGTCTATATGAAGCCCACTAATATCATCTTCGCCAGACACTTACTGGCTACTCGGAAGCAGACTAATAGCGAGACGGTCGACCAATTTCTGCACGCTTTGAAGCTGTGAGTTCCGAGCGGTGAGTGCTGACACCTATACCCAAGAAGCTATACGGGATGCTCTCATATCCGGCATCTCCTCACCCATGATTCGTCAGCGGCTTCTAGAGAAGGAAAGCCTCACCTTATCCGAAGCAGTGCAGCTGGCTCGGAGCCTGGATTCAGCTCAGCACAACGCAGAAGTGTATGTGGTTCCAGCGCCTAACGACCACCTCTCAGCTGCCACCGACTTCCCCCAAACGAGCGCTACTGCTTCTCATGGTTCCGGAACAAGAGCTCCGAATCTACACCTTGATGATCTTGAAGCTGGGGAGCCCTCGACAACTCAGTAGCTGCCACCTCAAAAGTAACAAGTAAATTCGCTTGCCATTTCTGTGGCAGGCCCTGTCACCCTCGCTTCCGCTGCCCAGCCAGGAACACCGTGTGCTACAAGTGTGGAAGAAGGGCCACTTCGCGAACGTCTGCAGATCTACAAGGGAAGCCTCCAAATGTTACTCTACTAGTGCTTCTACAGCTGTACTGGCTACAATGGCTGTTGATGGCCCGATCAAGACACCACAGGGAGGAGCCACGACCGTGTCTGACTGCTCATCAACGAACCCCGGGGCAGAGGCTACTGATACAGCTTCAGATGTTTCCTAGCTGCTGCTACTCCTCCTCATCATGCTACTATTCCTGTAAGGGTAAATAATGTTTATGTTGATGCTCTTGTTGATAGTGGTAGCACGAGCAGTTTCTTGCATCCTAATATTGTTGAAAAATTAGCAATCACTACTTACCCTTCACAGGACAATATTGTTATGGCTTCTTCTCATGTCTCTAAAACTTTAGGTCATTGTTTTGTAGATTTAGAAATTCAGAGCAATTTATATTCTCAATTTAAACTCTGTACTTCCTAACCTGTGTGCCAATATCATTTTAGGGGAAGATTTCATGCAGCTACACAAGGCAGTGAAATTTGACTTGAAGGGCCCAAGACCTACCCTAACTGTGTGTGGAGTAGCCTGTATGAAAGTCAATCCACCGTCTCTCTTTCCTTACGTAACTAAAGATTGTAAGCCAATTTCAACCCTCATCCGTAGATTTTCTAAATCGGACCAGAAATTCATTCAGGAGGAAGTGCAGTCTCTATTCAGCAAGGGCGTGATAGAGCCGAGTCAGTCACCTTGGAGGGCGCAAGTCCTAGTTACGAAGGATGAGAGACACAAGCGCCGCATGGTAGTCGACTACTCGCAAACCATTAACCGCTTCACTCTGTTGGACGCTTACCCTTTCCCTCGTATTAATGATCTGGTGCACTCCTCGGCAAAGTACAAAATCTTCAGCAAATTAGATCTGAAAAGTGCCTACTACCAAGTCCCCCTCAGGGAAGAGGAAAAGTTATACACAGCATTTGAGGCTGCAGGGGGCTTATGGCAATTCACGCGCGTACCATTCGGTTTGAGTAACTCTGTTCCGGCTTTCCAAAGAGTAATCAACACGATAATTTCTGACAACAACCTGAAGTGCACATTCGCTTATCTTGATGACGTTCTGGTTTGTGGTTCGAGTCAGGAAGAGCATGACTCGAACCTGGAGAGATTCAGAAAAATTGCAGAACATTACAACCTCACTTTAAATGAAAGTAAATGTCAGTATAATCTAACAGAGATATGCTACCTTGGATACAGTATTTCCGGGGGATCTTTACGGCCTGATCCTGAGCGCCTTAGACCCTTGCTAGATCTACCCGTCCCTTCTGACTCTGCTTCCTTCAAGCGCTTGCTTGGTCTCCTGTCATACTATTCAGCATGGATACCCAATTATTCGAGTCGCATCTCTCCTCTTCTGAACTCAAAGTCGTTTCCTCTCAACAGTTCGGCCATTCACTGTTTTAAATCATTAAAGGAAGAAATTTGCAGAGCATCTTTGGCTGCCTTTGATGAGAACGCGCCCCTGCAGGTAGAGACTGACGCTTCCGCTACATCCCTGGCCGCCACTCTCTCCCAGCATAATAGACCTGTGGCTTTCTTTTCTAGAACTTTATCTCCCTCAGAGACACTCCAGCCTGCTATAGAAAGGGAAGCCACAGCTATTATCGAAGCTGTACGTAGGTGGAGACTGTTTCTCATCAGGAGGAGATTCACCATAGTAACCGACCAGCAAGCAGTGTCTTTCATGTTCAAGATGAATCATTCTTCTAAGATCAAGAATGACAAAATATTACGTTGGCGTTTAGAGCTATCTGGTTACCAGTATGACATCCGGTATCGTCCAGGTAAAGATAATGTTCTTTGCGACACACTGTCTCGAGCTTGTGCTATCTCAGTTTCCAGTCCTGCTCCTCTTGATGAGATTCACGCCTCACTCTGTCATCCCGGTGTGACTCGTCTGTATCATTTTGTGAGATCTAAAAATTTGGCCTACTCTCTGGAAGATGTTAAAAGAATTTGCTCACAATGTACTATTTGTTCAATGTTAAAACCCAGATTTTACAAGCCTCCTCCAGCTAAGCTTATCCACTCTATGCAACCCTTCGACAGAATATCTGTAGATTTTATAGGGCCAAAACCTTCTTGCTCAAAGAACAAATACCTTCTTGTAGCTGTTGACGAATACTCCAGATTTCCTTTCGCTTTTCCTTGCTCTGACATGTCTGCTCTCACCGTCATTTCATGTCTCAAGAAACTCTTCACTATGTTCGGCTGTCCATCATCTATTCACTCAGACAGAGGTCCCCAGTTTATGTCTAAGGAAATTTGTAACTTTCTAATGGAAAATGGTATAGTTTACACGCACTCCAGTCCATACCATCCACAAGGTAACGGCCAATGTGAAAGAGAAAACGGTATTATATGGAAAGCAGTACAGTTGGCTCTCAGATCGCAGAAACTCCCTGATACACAGTGGGAATCCGTTCTTGATGTTGCCCTCCATTCTATAAGATCACTCCTCTGTACAGCCACTAACCAGACTCCCCATGAAAGGCTTTTCTCTTTTCATAGAAAATCATGTAATGGATACTCCTTGCCTTCCTGGCTGTCCTCGCCCGGCCCCACCCTGCTACGCAAGTTTGTTCGAAGCTTCAAGACCGATCCTCTAGTGGAGCGCGTTGAGCTGGTCACCGCCACCCCGCACTACGCTCGAGTTCGCTACCAAGATGGGAAGGAAAGCACAGTTTCCACTAGTGACCTGGCACCCTTCCCCAGGGACCAGTCGCCCCCGCAGAACGAACAGCTATCACCAGCCGGAATTCCTGACGCTCTGGGCTCTCCCTCCAAAGATGCTGTGTACCACCCACCACCCACTGAACAAGCACCGTCACCAGTTGCTGATGCAAGAGACGAAGGCAAACAAGACTCACTTCGTCGGTCTACTAGGATCAAGAAACCTGTAGATAGGCTAACATATTATTAATATGTTATTAAGATTAAGGTTCTTTCTTTTAGGTATTTAAGTTGTACATTTCTTTTATTTACCTTAAAAGTAGGGGAGAATGTGGTGAAGGTAGTTTTCTCGTTTTCGTTTGTGTTTCGTTTCTTTGGTATGTACATATATTGCTTATAGTTCGATACCTCGAACCATGAATCAGAGTTAATGTATGAGGGTCCAGCACTGGGACTGGGTCAGTTACCACCCTGCGCTATGGTGGTCAAGGTCTCTAGCCAAGTAAAGCCTTGAGTACCCGAAGGCCTTTTCTTTTGACCTCACCACAGGTATTATGCTGATTTTCACTGGAATGATTACTATTTCTGTGTCAGAAACCCATCTCTTTGTACTGAACGCAAAACATAGGTGATATTGTCTGGCATGGAAGCGTAGATTCCACATTCATTTTTCATCCTAAACGTTCTAAACCTTGCTTCAACGCAGCTTGTTCTCGTGCTATACATGATAGAGAGGTTGCCCACAAAAGGTACTTGAACATTGCATCACCTGAATTTTATGCACTTTATATTTCTGCCGGGAATCAAGCCAAGTCTATTTTCCATCCTGTTAAAA
>NW_025541371.1:25621-43121 GCF_017591435.1 Portunus trituberculatus
GGAAGAGGCGAGAAGGAAAAATGATGAACGGTCTGAAGAGGAAAAGAAAAGTTTTTTGGAGAGTTATAGGAGAGAGTCAGAAAATGGTATGTGGAAAGAAGGAATGGAGGAACCCCTAGAGGGAGCAGTAAGTGGACCGTAATGTATACTAATATAGATGGGATACTGTCAAGTAGATTGGAATTGCAAGACTATATGATGGTGGAGAAGCCTGATATAGTGTGTTTGACTGAGACAAAATTACATGAAAAACAAAGGTAAATTTGGATAATAAATATAATATATGGAGAAAGGATAGAGAGGGTAAAGGTGGAGGAGGAGTTATGATTATGACGAAGAAGATAAATGTGGATAAGGTTTGGTATGGGAAGAACAACGCAGAAGTGATAAGCATAAGGTTAAAAAGTGATGGAAAAGAATTAATAATCATGGTGACCTATGTACCTCCTAAAACAAATTCTTGGACATTAAGGAATACGACAATATGATCAAGGATACTTTACAGAGTTTGGAAAGTGTATTAACTGGAAAAAGAAAGGTGATACTAGTAGGAGATTTTAATTGTAAGGAGGTGGATTGGGAAAATCTAGTAAGTGGTGTTGGAGAGGAAGCATGGGAGAGAGATTCTTAATCTAATGATGGAAAATATGATGGAACAGAGGGTGAAAGAAAATACTAGATATAGAGGAGATGATGAACCGGCTAGACTGGATTTGGTGTTAACACGAGAAGTGTACCTATGTGGGATATACAATATAAATGTCCATTGGGGAAGAGTGATCATGTGGTTATGGAAATGCAGATGGCAATAACACAGCGAAGGAGAGATGAGACATACAGGAGTGGTAGATTGAATTATAGAAAGATGGACACAGAAAGTTTGAAAAATTATTTCAGAACATTAGATTGGGAGATGTTACAAATCAGAGAAGTGCAAAAAAAATATGAGATTTTTATGAAATATTATAAAGAAGGAGTTATGAAATTTGTACCAAAGTATAAACCGAGAGAGGAAGGAAGAAAGGATTGGTTTAATGCAACTTGTGTTAAGGCTAAAGAAAAGGCTTGGAAAAGATGGAAAAAGAGCAGGAATATACTAAATAAGGAGAATTATAGAGTGGCGAGAAATGAGTATGTGAGGGTAAGGAGGAGGAAGAAAGAAAATTTGAAAAGATATTGTAGACAAGAGTAAGGAACATCCAAAATTGTTTTACAGGTTCATAAATGGTAAACTTAAAAGAGAGAGTCCATTGAAAGATTAAAAGGAGAGCAAGGGATAGTAGATGACCCTAAGAATATAGCGGAATTGCTAAATAATAGGTTTCAACAAGTATTTACTAAAGAAACAATGTTTGTAAAGCCTCAGAATGTACAAGGAAATGTGCACATGGATGACATTAAGATACCTAAAAGGAGTTATATAAAATGTTGGAGGAACTTAAAGATGATAAAGCGATGGGACCAGATGAAGTTTCAGGAAAATTATTGAAGGAATGTAGAGAAGAATTGATTGATCCATTATATGATATTATAAGGTGCTCATTAGAAACAGGGAAGTACCAGTAGAGTGGAAAAGAGCTGAAGTGGTGCCCATTTATAAGGGAGGCAGTAAGGAAGAGCCTCTTAACTATAGACCTGTGTCTCTAACAAGTGTGGTCGGTAAGATTTGTGAGAGGGTGATAAAGAAATATTGGATACGGTTCCTGGAGGATCATAAGTTATTATCGGATCATCAATTTGGCTTTAGGAAAGGGAGGTCATGTGTAACAAATCTACTGAGCTTTTATTCAAGAGTGGTTGACAAAATACAAGAGAGAGGATGGATGGACTGTGTATATTTGGATTTTAAAAAAGCTTTTGACAAGGTACCTCACATGAGACTGATATGGAAATTAGAGATTTATGGAGGACTGAAGGGAAAAGTGTTAAAGTGGATGGAAAACTACTTGAGATGGAGGGAGATGAGAACGGTAATAAGGGATGCAAAGTCGGACTGGTTGGTGGTGGAGAGTGGAGTCCCACAAGGTTCAGTGCTGGCACCAATACTTTTCCTTGTCTATATTAATGATATGCCAGAGGAAGTAAACAGTTATATTAATTAGTTTGCGGATGATGCGAAGTTGTGTGAAGAGTGAAGAAGATTGTGAAATTTTACAGGCAGATCTGGATAGGATTTGGGAGTGGAGCAAGAGGTGGGAGATGGAATTTAATCTGAGCAAAAGTCATGTAATGGAGATGGGGAAGAGTGGAAGACGGTCAAGAGGGTCATATAAGATGGGTGAAGAAGTAGTGTTGAAAAAGGTGGAAAAGGAAAAGGATTTGGGAGTGATAATACAAGACCATGGGCAGTTTGAGGCTCATATTGACAAGATGTTTGGAGAAACATATAATTTGATTAGAAATATTGGATTAGCCTTTCATTATATGGATAAAGATATGATGAAGAAATTAATTAGTACGGTAATTAGACCAAGATTGGAATATGCTGGGTGGTTTGGTCCCCTTATAAAAAGAAGCATATAAGGAAGTTGGAGAGATTGCAGAGAATGGCAACAAAAATGGTTCCGGAATTGGCAGAAATGACCTATGAGGAGAGATTAAAAGAAATGAATTTGCTTACCTTGGAACAAAGAAGAGAAAGAGGGGATTTAATACAGGTTTATAAACTGTTGAACGGTTTGGATGAAGTGGATAATGAGCAAATGATGTTGAGAGAAGAAAATTTAAATCGAACTACGAGATCGCATAGTAAAAAGATAGCCAAGGGAATATGCTTGAAGGATGTGAAGAAATATAGTTTCCCACAGAGATGTGTGGAGGTGTGGAATAGTTTGAGTGAGGAAGTGGTGTCAGCGAGGAGTGTGCATAGTTTTAAAGGAAAGTTAGATGTGTGTAGATATGGAGACGGGGCCACACGAGTATGATACCCAGTGTGGTGAGGTCAAAAGAAAAGGCCTTCGGGAACTCAAGGCTTTACTTGGCTAGAGACCTTGACCACCATAGCGCAAGGTGGTAAGTGACCCAGTCCCAGTGCTGGACCCCTCATACATTAACTCTGATTCATGGTTCGAGGTATCGAACCATAAGCAATATATGTACATACCAAAAAACGAAGCACAAACGAAAACGAGAAAACTACCTTCACCACATTCTCCCCTACTGCTAAGGAAAATAAAAGAAATGTACAACTTAAATACCTAAAAGAAAGAACCTTAATCTTAGTAACATATTAATAATATGTTAGCCTATCTACAGGTTTCTTGATCCTAATAGACCGATGAAGTGAGTCTTGTTTGCCTTCGTCTCTTGCATCAGCAACTGGTGACGGTGTTTGTTCAGTGAGTGGTGGGTGGTACACAGCATCTTTGGAGGGAGAGCCCAGAGCGTCAGGAATTCCGGCTGGTGATTGCTGTTCGTTCTGCGGGGCCGACTGGTCCCTGGGGAAGGGTGCCAGGTCACTAGTGGAAACTGTGCTTTCCCTCCCATCTTGGTAGCGAACTCGAGCGTAGTGCGGGGTGGCGGTGACCAGCTCAACGCGCTCCACTAGAGGATCGGTCTTGAAGCTTCGAACAAACTTGCGTAGCAGGGTGGGGCCGGGCGAGGACAGCCAGGAAGGTAAGGAGTATCCATTACATGATTTTCTATGATAAGAGAAAAGCCTTTCATGGGGAGTCTGGTTAGTGGCTGTACAGAGGAGTAATCTTATAGAATGGAGGGCAACATCAAGAACGGATTCCCACTGTGTAATTCACTGTTTGATCTGCTGCAGTCTCTGACGAGACAGCCAGACGTTACCCTACAGAACGAGCTCAGAGCTCATTATTTCCGATCTTGGGATAGGCCTGAGACCAGGCACACACGACACACCGGGACAACAAGGTCACAACTCCTCGATTTACATCCCGTACCTACTCACTGCTAGGTGAACAGGGGCTACACGTCAAAGGAGACACACCCAAATATCTCCACCCGGCCGGGGAATCGAACCCCGGTCATCTGGCTAGCGCTCTAACCACTGAGCTACCGTGCCGTAGTATATCAGGGAGTTTCTGCGATCTGAGAGCCAACTGTACTGCTTTCCATATAATACCGTTTTCTCTTTCACATTGGCCGTTACCTTGCGGATGGTATGGACTGGAGTGCGTGTAAACTATACCATTTTCCATTAGAAAGTTACAAATTTCCTTAGACATAAACTGGGGACCTCTGTCTGAGTGAATAGATGATGGACAGCCGAACATAGTGAAGAGTTTCTTGAGACATAAAATGACGGTGAGAGCAGACATGTCAGAGCAAGGAAAAGCGAAAGGACTGGGCTGCGTTCCGTTGGGGACGGTAAGGCTTACAGTATGGCATACTTCCCCCGAATCAGGGGGGATCAGCATACTACTCGCCTTGCGGTAGCTTGCGGGACCTTGCGCTCCTCGGAGGTGAATGCTTGGCGGTGTCTGGCAACTATTGTTTATCAACAAACCGCAGACGGCCGCCGCTTCACCACTATATTTTCAGTGTGGGGGATGTAAATGCTATTTTGATAGCTTATGCGACGTCACAGAACATCAAAACAATGTGGTAAGTCTGTTATCCCTTGTAGAATGCTGGAATAAGGCAATATGACCAAAATATTAGTATTTATAGCAATAAAAGACGGTGTTATATGTGTCGCATTTCTTCCCACAGCCTCTGAGGCAGAAGAGACAGCCTCTACCGCCATGGTAGCTGCTGCAGAGGCCCCTCCAGCACCTGTGGCTGCAGGGACAGTTTCCCTTTGCATTCAAAAGTGTTTCGTGAAGTCTTTCCCGGAGTAAAGAGGCACTATAGTCTCTGCATAGTCCATGACCCGCACAGGACTTGGCGGCCTATCCTCTCCCTCTTCTCCTTGCCTTGGCAGCCTCTCTTCTCCCTCTTCCTCTTGCCTCAGCGATATTTCCTCCTCTCGTGCTACGAGGAGCTCTGCAGCGTCCAACAGAGGGTCTTTTGCGAGCTCTTGAGCGAGGAGGAGGAGAGCCAGCTTGGACGGCCATCTTGTCAACCATACCCGTATGGCTATACGCGTTCCCTTGCGTTCCGTTGGGGGTTGCGGGGGGGGGGCAGCCCTGGAGTATTCGTCAACAGCTACAAGAAGGTATTTGTTCTTTGAGCATGAAGGTTTTGGCCCTATAAAATCTACAGATATTCTGTCGAAGGGTTGCATAGAGTGGATAAGCTTAGCTGGAGGAGGCTTGTAAAATCTGGGTTTTAACATTGAACAAATAGTACATTGTGAGCAAATTCTTTTAACATCTTCCAGAGAGTAGGCCAAATTTTTAGATCTCACAAAATTATACAGACGAGTCACACCGGGATGACAGTAGTGAGGCGTGAATTTCATCAAGAGGAGCAGGACTGGAAACTGAGATAGCACAAGCTCGAGACAGTGTGTCGCAAAGAACATTATCTTTACCTGGACGATACCGGATGTCATATTGGTAACCAGATAGCTCTAAACGCCAACGTAATATTTTGTCATTCTTGATCTTAGAAGAATGATTCATCTTGAACATGAAAGACACTGCTTGCTGGTCGGTTACTATGGTGAATCTCCTCCCGATGAGAAACAGTCTCCACTTACGTACAGCTTCGATAATAGCTGTGGCTTCCCTTTCTATAGCAGGCTGGAGTGTCTCTGAGGGAGATAAAGTTCTAGAAAAGAAAGCCACAGGTCTATTATGCTGGGAGAGAGTGGCGGCCAGGGATGTAGCGGAAGCGTCAGTCTCTACCTGCAGGGGTGCGTTCTCATCAAAGGCAGCCAAAGATGCTCTGCAAATTTCTTCCTTTAATGATTTAAAACAGTGAATGGCCGAACTGTTGAGAGGAAACGACTTTGAGTTCAGAAGAGGAGAGATGCGACTCGAATAATTGGGTATCCATGCTGAATAGTATGACAGGAGACCAAGCAAGCGCTTGAAGGAAGCAGAGTCAGAAGGGACGGGTAGATCTAGCAAGGGTCTAAGGCGCTCAGGATCAGGCCGTAGAGATCCCCCGGAAATACTGTATCCAAGGTAGCATATCTCTGTTAGATTGTACTGGCATTTACTTTCATTTAAAGTGAGGTTGTAATGTTATGCAATTTTCTGAATCTCTCCAGGTTCGAGTCATGCTCTTCCTGACTCGAACCACAAACCAGAACGTCATCAAGATAAGCGAATGTGCACTTCAGGTTGTTGTCAGAAATTATCGTGTTGATTACTCTTTGGAAAGCCGGAACAGAGTTACTCAAACCGAATGGTACGCGCGTGAATTGCCATAAGCCCCCTTCAGCCTCAAATGCTGTGTATAACTTTTCCTCTTCCCTGAGGGGGACTTGGTAGTAGGCACTTTTCAGATCTAATTTGCTGAAGATTTTGTACTTTGCCAAGGAGTGCACCAGATCATTAATACGAGGGAAAGGGTAAGCGTCCAACAGAGTGAAGCGGTTAATGGTTTGCGAGTAGTCGACTACCATGCGGCGCTTGTGTCTCTCATCCTTCGTAACTAGGACTTGCGCCCTCCAAGGTGACTGACTCGGCTCTATCACGCCCTTGCTGAATAGAGACTGCACTTCCTCCTGAATGAATTTCTGGTCCGATTTAGAAAATCTACGGGTGAGGGTTGAAATTGGCTTACAATCTTTAGTTAGGTAAGGAAAGAGACGGTGGATTGACTTTCATACAGGCTACTCCACACACAGTTAGGGTAGGTCTTGGGCCCTTCAAGTCAAATTTCACTGCCTTGTGTAGCTGCATGAAATCTTCCCCTAAAATGATCTTGGCACACAGTTTAGGAAGTACAGAGAGTTTAAATTGAGAATATGAATTGCTCTGAATTTCTAAATCTACAAAACAATGACCTAAAGTTTTAGAGACATGAGAAGAAGCCATAACAATATTGTTCTGTGAAGGGTAAGTAGTGATTGCTAATTTTTCAACAATATCAGGATGCAAGAAACTGCTCGTGCTATCACTATCAACAAGAGCATCAACATAAACATTATTTACCCTTACAGGAATAGTAGCATGATGAGGAGGAGTAGCAGCAGCCGCTAGGGAAACATCTGAAGCTGTATCAGTAGCCTCTGCCCCGGGGTTCGTTGATGAGCAGTCAGACACGGTCGTGGCTCCTCCCTGTGGTGTCTTGATCGGGCCAGCAACAGCCATTGTAGCCAGTACAGCGGTAGAAGCACTACTAGAGTAACATTTGGAGGCTTCCCTTGTAGATCTGCAGACGTTCGCGAAGTGGCCCTTCTTCCCACACTTGTAGCACACGGTGTTCCTGGCTGGGCAGCGGAAGCGAGGGTGACAGGGCCTGCATGGCAAGCGAATTTACTTGTTACTTTTGAGGTGGCAACTACTGAGTTGTCGAAGGGCTCCCCAGCTTCAAGATCATCAAGGTGTAGATTCGGAGCTCTTGTTCCGGAACCATGAGAGGCAGTAGCGCTCGTTTGGGGGAAGTCGGTGGCAGCTGAGAGGTGGTCGTTAGGCGCTGGAACCACATACACTTCTGCGTTGCGCTGAGCTGAATCCAGGCTCCGAGCCAGCTGCACTGCTTCGGATAAGGTGAGGCTTTCCTTCTCTAGAAGCCGCTGACGAATCATGGGTGAGGAGATGCCGGATATGAAAGCATCCCGTATAGCTTCTTGGGTGTAGGTGTCAGCACTCACCGCTCGGAACTCACAATCCTTAGACAACAGCTTCAAAGCGTGCAGAAATTGGTCGACCGTCTCGCTATTAGTCTGCTTCCGAGTAGCCAGTAAGTGTCTGGCGAAGATGATATTAGTGGGCTTCACATAGACAGTCTTGAGCACGGTGATTGCTTCCTCATACGTCTTGCAGTCAGATATGTGAGAGAAGACAGGCGGTGATACGTGGTTCACGAGCAGCTTCAGCTTGTCTGGTGCTGCGTCGTCACTTACGGAGTCCAGGAAGTTGGTGAAAGTACGAAACCAGTGATTCCATTCAGCAGGCGTGGTGTCGAGAGATCCGTTGAAGCGATCAGGACGGAGTAGTTTGTCCATCTTCAGCCTGCTTCTCTCTCTAGCCAAGTAAATTGTGGTGAGGTCAAAAGAAAAGGCCTTCGGGAACTCAAGGCTTTACTTGGCTAGAGACCTTGACCACCATAGCGCAGGGTGGTAAGTGACCCAGTCCCAGTGCTGGACCCCTCATACATTAACTCTGATTCATGGTTCGAGGTATCGAACCATAAGCAATATATGTACATACCAAAGAAACGAAGCACAAACGAAAACGAGAAAACTACCTTCACCACACCCAGCCCCTGTAAAATTACAACTAGATGAATACACACACACACACACACACACACACACACACACAAAACAGAGAGAGAAAGAGGGAGAGCAACTAACACACAATTCAAATTCAAATTTAAATGTTTATTGACCACAAAATCTACACAAATATATGAAATCGACCTACCTGAAAACAATAGGAAATAATGACATACAACTTTAAGAACACAAATTAGGATTTTAATGGTCCAACCAAATAACACAATGCTTTTATAAAATGAGCATAGTTCCTGAACTTAAAACAAGGAGTCTAAACATACAAATATACTATCTAATTCTAATACAACTCCAACATGATTCATAAAAGTAAACAACCTAATCATAACCATCGAAAAGCAGCGATAATGAAAAATGAAATACATAAAATCTAAAACATAAACGCACTTTAAGTCTAAAAAACATACCAGATACTTTAAAAATCATAACCCTCTAAAAAGAAAAAAAAAAAAAACGACAATAAAAAAATAAGAATACATATATAATATATTTTAAAACATAAACGCACTTAAAATCTGAAACATAGCAAACACTTAAAAATTTAATAAGAACTAAATAAAACAATAAATGTAGAACACCCAATAAAAGAAAGGAAAACATTACATATTTGAAGCATGATATTTAGCTATGTATAGCATGACATGACAGTGTATTTTATCTTGGGTACATCAAATTGATCCCGCATATCCATTAGTTGCCTCCAAGATGTGAATAGATATTGATCACGTATATTATTGGTGAGGGGACAAGATTCGAGTACATGCAGCACGGTTTGAACACTCCCACAAAGGCATAGGCGCTCTTCCACGGGTAGGCGTCCATGCTCTTACCTGTTCCACCTCCCTGTTTCAATTGCTAATTTGTGCCTGCTTAATCTGAATTGACTGTATGCAATTCTGTGTAGTTCAGAAATATTCTCATTAGCCAAATAACACACATCAACCGAAAGATCAGGATTGAGCTGGCGGTAAGTAACCCGCCTCGAGGACGTGGAATCAGAAACAGATCGTTTTAAGAGGTTCAGCCCTGCTTCAATATCATTTATACTCTCTGAGATCAAGCTTCGAATGTGCTTACATGCCACAGTGTTTGTAGCAAGAACCAATTTCACAACATGTGCCCATGGGTCATCCATCATACCTTGACGTTTCTCCCACAGTCGTCGAAAAAATTTGCGTTTTTCATTAATCACCAAATATTTAAGCGGGGGCAAACCAAGTTCAACATAGATATTCGTACATGTTGTCATTCGAACGCAAAGCAATTGCTTCACATCCCAGTAGTATAATTTATCAACAGGTTTCAAATCACCATTGAACCATGCTTCGCACCCATACAGCACTGATGACATTAGAGCACCATTAAATACCTTTAACTTTACTCGAAATGGAATGGCTCTATTTTTCTTTAGAAAGAATACCAATTTAAGTATATGACACATCTTTGCTTCTGCGTAAGCAGACAAAGCTGACGACAATGACCCATCAGAAGCAAAGATGCTTCCCAGATACGTATATCTATTACACCACTCTATTGTCACTTCTTCAATAGTAAAAGGTGCTCTGTCCTCAAGTGTACAATTCAAGGCAAAGAATTTAGTTTTTCCATTATTGACACGCATTCCGTAATCCTTACAATATTCATTTAGTAATGTTAAATTACTCTGCATTCCTTGTCTAGACGTTGATAAAATGACTGTATCGTCCATAAATACTAGGGTGTGTAGCCATCCAAGAAATCCATCTACATCACAACCATTCCTAATGAAAGCAATAAGGTCATTGACAAATATTATAAACAATAAACATGAAGTCTCACACCAACTGAAGCTGTCACTATGGCAGCACCAACGATAGTGTGGGTTACAGAATACATGCTTATAAGTATTGTCAGCATCCCCGTGCCACATTCCAACGTCTTCAAAATCCTGAATAATACAGAGCGTGGAACACGGTCATTTGCCATTGTAAAATTTACAAAAGTTACAAATAATTTGAGCTTTTTCTTCCTTGCCATATCTAACAATAAACGCAGCGTCACTATATATTCAATGCAGCTCCTTCCTCTCTGGCTGCCGGCTTGCTCTCTGTATGGTATGAACCAAGAATTTAACCGAGCACTTAATACTAAATCAAAGAGTTTTGCCAAACAATTAATAATATTAATCCCTCGATAATTACCCGGCATCCTTCTGTCACCTCTCTTAAATATAGTAATCATACGAGTTTGGCATCAGGATGCAGGATAACACCCAGAAGAGAAAACTGCATTAAATAACGCTGAAATGGTGAGCATCCATTGGGCGGGTAATAACATTAACACACCAGGACTCAGACCATCTGGTCCGCAAGACTTATTAGGTTTCATGTTGTTAATTTGAGTTTTCACTTCATTAACTTGAATAGGGTCATCTAAAACTGGTATTATCACATTGGTTCTGAACCCATTAGGATTTAAAGCTTCATTATCTTGTGGATTATATGCATCCTCAAAGACTGCTTTGAATTCTTCATTAGAAGGTGCACTATTATCGTCTGTACTTTCTCTATATTCACCTCGCCAATCGATTGCCTCCCATATTCTCTTATCATCATTGTCACTCATCAACCTTTCCCATCTGTTTAACTCTGGATCAACACCTACAGGATTCAGGTTCATGCTACTTCTATTAGCACATCTATATAAGATATATGTTAAGACATCGATATCTGTATCAACAGCATCAGTATTGTTGGGAATATCGCTACGAGAAAGTTCCCCTAAAAAGTGTTCTACATCAATTCTACTAAATTTTATAGGTTTCCTTAAATGGTTAGTTTCAGGAGAATACATCACTGCATGATCTCCCAGTAGACCTGCCCTCCTCAACAACCACTCCCTGTTCACCATAGAAGAATGTACGCACACAAATCGGGGCATGGTCGGATGGTAGACTAAAATCATCACACACATCGAAGTTCTTTACATATGTTAGGACTTTGTGTGACAGTATACAAACATCAAGCTAAAAAATCCAATGATTACCTGCTTTGTATGTTAGTCGACTTTCATGATAAGTGTTACCGGACTTAAGATTATTTAACACCAGCAAACCTTGATCAATACAAATGGTTGATAGAATGCTTGCATTATAACTCATTCTCTCCACAAGATCTGGAATTACTGGGTATGTATAGCTATAACAATCAGGGATCCCAGCTGTTACAGGGATGTTACGCACGCTCGCCCCAAAGCGAGCATTTAAGTCACCCATTAACATTACTCTCAGACCTCCTTCACTCCATTTTATTTTCTCTTGGATGAAACTAAAGCTGTCCGGGTTAAAGTATTGCGAATCACATGGGGGCACATAGATAAAACCGATAATCACATCACTAAGAAGAGATAGGCACAGCCATACTTGATCTTTCATGCTAGTATCGACTGACATAACACACTGGTGTAGGTGTTGTTTCACTAACACAGCAGTACCACCTCTATTATTATCACACTCGCTACTTTTATAGGTCGCAAATCCAGGAACAGACACTCTTTCACTGATTTTAATCTCATTAAGAACTATGATATCAAACTTAAGTAGTAGTTCTTGCACCTTTCCGTTTTCATGGCATTGATATTCCAAGACATAATAGACAAGGCCTGATTTTGTGGTCGTTTCAAAAAGGGGTTGGTTGCCAGCTATCAATAACGACATCATCCCGATACACTTTCCTCTCACACGTGTCGAGCCGTATTACACAACCTACATTCTCTGGCCTTCCTTTTTCAGCTGCCTCCACGTCTCTCAGCCTTTTCCATTCATTCCTTACATTAGGATGCACATCCTTTTTAACGAAGATCCGCTCATACGGTGCGCCAGCTTCCTTCAGCCTTCGAGTTTTATCCAGTACTTTGTCACAGGCTTCTTGGGTCAGCAAAGTAAGGAGTATTGGCCGCTTCCTCGTACCATTCTTACCTCTAACAAGTCTTCTGTAGGATCTGACTTCCGGTTTTCTCCTATTTGACTCCAAACCTTATGTAGTTTTCCCTGGTCCGGTTTTTCGCCTCCCAAGCTCTCACCTTCATCTGGTACACCGAGGATCACAAGATTTGTTTCCCTCTCTTTCCGATCAAGTGCCTCTTAAAAAGTTTTGTTGGTTGGCAATAATTTCTGCTTGCTTGTCAGCTTTCTCTTGCAATTTCACCATTTTCTGATTGATAGAACTCTCTGGGGATGATAGCTGAGTCTTCAACTCAAGCAGCTCCTTAGAAATCTCCTCCAGCTTCTTATGCAGTGCCTGATTCAGCGCTTCTCCATCGTCACTCGATGCCTTGATACTTGCTTTTAGCATCTCTTTATTAACCTTCATTATTTGGTGTTGTGTCATTTCCCTCAGCTCCGCAATTGAGATGACTGACGACATTTTCAACACAATACGGCAAGTACATGCAGAGTTAGAAAGGATCACAGTCACCCCTGTTGACTGTGGGATGGGAGGTGGGGGGTAGTATGATCAGCTGATGTTATCGACTGCTACAAGGCACAATTGCGCATGCGCCAACTGGGGCAACTCGGTGCCGGGGGGCGGGCTTGACCAGATGACTTCACTTCTTAACTTATATTTGCCTTAATTCAAGCATGCAGTATACCTCTTCACTTATCTGGCTGGTCTGCAGCACTTCATGTACCTCCTCTGAAGAGAGAGAGAGAGAGAGAGAGAGAGAGAGAGAGAGAGAGAGAGAGAGAGAAGAGAGATTAGAAGCAAGAAGTGAACTACAGACTCATTTTCCTGAGGATGTACAGGAAAAAACAGGCCCACTTGAAATGCCAATTCCCTTAAAAATTTATATAGAATTAGCAAAGTCAGAAACAAATGTCTTGAAACTTCTATTAAAAGAAGTCAAGTCGTAGGAAGATGGAAATACCGAAGCAGGCAGGGAGTTCCAGAGTTTACCAGAGAAAGGTATGAATGATTAAGAGTACTGGTTAACTCTTTCATTACAGAGTTGGACAGAATAAGGTTGACAGGAAGAAGGCCTTTTGCAGCGAGGCTGCAGGAGGAGGGGAGGCAGGCATGCAGTTAGCATGAAAATAGATAAAAGTAGAACAGTGCAACATTTCGCATGAAAATGAAGACAGTCAAAGGAGGGAGTTTTTTGATTCCACCTTATCTAATAAAACTGTGTGAGTGGAACCCCCCCTCTCACAAACATGCAAAGAGTACTCCATACAAGGACATATAAGATCCTTGTACAGAGTTAGCAGTTGAAGGGTGAGAAAAACTGGCAGAGATGCCTTAGAACACCTAACTTCATAAAAGCTGTTTTAGCAAGAGATGAGATGTGAAGTTTCCAGTTAAGATTATGAGTAAAGGACAAACTGAGGATATTCAGTGTAGAAGAAGGAGACAGTTGAGTGTCATTGAAGAAGAGAGGATAGTTGTCTAAAAGGTTGTGTCGAGTTGATATATGGAGGAATTGAGTTTTTGATGTATTGAACACTAATAAGTTTTTTCTGCCCCAATCAGAAATCTTAGAAAGATGTCAGGCGTTCTGTGTCCCTGATCTGTTGACTTGCTGAAGGGTTGGTCATCTCTGAAAGGACATAGAAAGATGTAGGGTGGTATCATCAACATAGGAGTGGATAGGGCAAGAAGTTTGGTTAAGACCAAAGAAGAATAACAGAAAGAGAGTGGGTGACAGGACAGAACCCTGCAGAACACCACTGTTAACAGATTTAGGAGAACAGTGGCTCTCTACCATGGCTGCAATAGAACAGTTGGAAAAGAAACTTGAGATAAAGTTGCAGAAAGAAAGATAGAATCCATAGGAGGGTAATTTTGAGATCAAAGCTTTATGCCAGACTCTATCAAAAACTTTTGATAAGTCTAACGCAACAGCAAAAGTTTCACCAAAATCTCTAAAAGAGGATGACCAAGACTCAGTAAGGAAAGCCAGAAGATCACCAGTAGAGTGACCTTGACGGAAGCCATACTGGCGATCAGATAGAAGATTGTGAAGTGACAGATGTTTAGCAATCTTCCTATTCAGGACATATTAAAAAACTTTAGACAGGCAAGAGATTAAACCTATAGGATAGTAGTTTGAGGGATTAGAACGGTCACCCTTTTTAGGAACAGGCTGAATGTAGGCAAACTTCCAGCAAGAAGGAAAGGTAGAAGTCGATAGACATAGTTGAAAGAGTTTGGCCAGGCAAGGTGCAAGCACCACATACCACTTTGAGCACAGTTTTGAGAACAATAGGAGGGACCCCATCAGGTCCATAAGCCTTCCGAGGGTTTAGGCCAGCGAGGGCATGGAAAACATCATTACGAAGAACTTTTTAAGTTGAAGACATGAAATAGTCAGAGGGAGGAGGAGAGGAGGGACAAGCCCAGAATCATCCAAGGTGGAGTTGTCATCCATGGAGCAAAGGTTTGAGAGAAGAGTTCAGCTTTAGAGACAGAAGAGATGGCAGTGGTGCCATCAGGATGAAATAAAGGAGGAAAGATGAAGAAGTAAAGTTATTGGAGATGTTTTTGGCCAGATGCCAGAAGTCACGAGGGAGTTTGAGTTTGAAAGATTTTGACATTTTCTATTTATGAAGAGTGTTTGGCAAGTTGAAGAACAGACTTGGCATGATTCCGGGCA
This sequence comes from Portunus trituberculatus, assembly GCF_017591435.1. Classification (NCBI taxonomy): domain Eukaryota; kingdom Metazoa; phylum Arthropoda; class Malacostraca; order Decapoda; family Portunidae; genus Portunus; species Portunus trituberculatus. The sequence continues at coordinate 40,575 of NW_025541371.1, forward strand.
GAAATATAAAGTGCATGAGATTCAGGAGATGGAAGGCTCAAGTACCTTTTGTGGGCAACCTCTCTATCATGTATAGCACGAGAACAGGCTGTGTTAAACCAAGGTTTAGAAGGTTTAGGTTGAGAAAAGAATGAGGAATGTACGCCTCCATGCCAGACACTATCACCTCTGTTATGCGTTCAGCACAAAGAGATGGGTCTCTGACACGGAAACAGTAATCATTCCAGGAAAATCAGCATAATACCTCCTCAGGTCCCCCAACTGGCAGAGGCAAAACGCCAGAGGCACCTTCGCTTTGGGGATCCTGAGGAGGATTGGAGAAATAGGACAAGATACAGAAATGAGATTGTGATCGGAGGAGCCCAACGGAGAAGATAGGGTAACAGCATAAGCAGAAGGATTAGAGGTAAGGAAGAGATCAAGAATGTTGGGCGTGTCTCCAAGACGGTCAGGAATACAGTAGGGTGTTGCACCAGTTGCTCTAGGTCATGGAGGATAGCAAAGTTGAAGGCTAGTTCACCAGGATGGTCAGTGAAGGAGAGGAAAGCCAAAGCTGGTGGTGAACATTGAAATCTCCAAGAATGGAAATCTCAGCGAAAGGGTAGAGGGACAGAATGTGCTCCACTTTGGAAGTTAAATAGTCAAAGAATTTACTATAGTCAGAGGAGTTAGGGAGAGATAGACAGCACAGATAAATTTAGTTAGAGAGTGACTGTTGAGTCGAAGCCAGATGGTGGAAAACTCGGAAGATTCAAGAGCGTGGGCACGAGAGCAAGTTAAGTCATTGCGCACATAGACGCAACATCCAGCTTTGGAATGAAAATGAGAATAGAGAAAGTAGGAGGAACAGAGAAGGGCTACTGTCAGTTGCCTCAGACAGCTGTGTTTCAGTGAGGAAAAGAAGATGAGGTTTAGTAGAGGAGAGGTGGTGTTCTACAGATTGAAAATTAGATCTAAGACCACGAATGTTGCAGAAGTTAATGAAGAAAAAGTTGAGGAGGTGTCAAGACATTTTGGGTCGCCACCGAGAGAGCAGTCCGACCTGGGGACATTTCTGGTCCCCTCCCAGAAGGGACTCCGAGGCTGGATTTGGAGTCGCCATTTTTTATTTTGAATTTTAAGTGAAGGGTGTGTATGTGTGGTAAGTGCATGTAGTTTTGTGTGAAGGAGGAGAGTTGTCTTTAGAGGGCAGGCTGTGACTGCCCCTTGATTTGTGAGACACAAAGGAAACGTTCAGCGAGATCACAACTAGCTTTAATGGAAAGTTCACAGCACCCCTGAACTAGTGCTATTAGACCTCGCTGGGAGTAAATTATCGTTTCGGTAGGTGTCTACTACCTCCTTGTAATTAATACACTAGGTCATGATGTATCTCTTTCTTAATAGAATTATCCTAATTATCCGAATGAATGAATACAACTTATGATTGTTTCATAAGTGCATAAGAATTAGTATGAAAATTCACTCTGGAGCTGGATATATCCAGTAGCCACCAACTTCTTAACAAATTTAACAGTATTTCAGCAGCGAGTGTTATAATAATTTCATTATGGTCTGAATTAACATTTCGCCATTGAACAAAGACGAACGTAATAATAGCAATATTCAGAGTTCATCACTAAGTCTGTACTTCTTCCTGACCATGGAAGCAGCTGGACTTTCTGCTCCTGATGATCTTTTAGAGGTGTTTTCCGGGATAGGAACAACCTTGTCAGGATGGAGAATGAGGTTTTACCTTGTGGGCAGTGTTTCCCAAAAACCACGAACCAAAAAAAAAAAGATAATAATAATTGATGACATTACTAGTTAGAATAGTAATAATGATAATAATAATAATAATAATAATAATAGTAATTTTCCAGATTTAATAGAAAAAATCAAGAGGAGAAGAGTGGAAATGTGAATGGTAATGGATAAGAGAGAGAGAGAGAGATGCCGCTGCAGTAATAGGTCGCCGGATTATAAGTTCATTTTGTTAAGTGCAATTGGTTTAGATCTTCCTCAATAGCTACAGCTCCGGTATGTGTCACTGCACCGACACACCAAGGTGACAAGTGACCACAACAACAGGCCTCACTGCCCGATAGACCCAGTATTGGGATGGTAGTATGAAATGCCTTTTGACTGTCCGAGAAAACTGCCCATGCTCAGAAGCTCCCAACTTATTATAGTCACTTATTCGTAGAGGAGGCTACGATGAGAAGGTCCTTCAAAGCGTCTAAGGTGGAGATTGCATGTAAGCGATATGGCATGGTAAACTATGATATTTTGGATCACTCAACACTATGTCTTATATGAAGTTAATCTTATCTTCATATATTTTATCAATGTTGTAGAAGTGTTGTTAACGGTAAAGATAGTGTATTGTCATTATTATCATTGAAACATTTATTCATAGCCAATAAAATCAGTGCATAATATGTTTTATTTATGCATTAATATTTGGCCATGTTACAAGATCATTTACTAATAATATATTGACACTGTCATCATTCGGTTCTAACGAATCATCATTTTCTTTTTTTTTTACGTTTGCTAATGTTAAAA
>NW_025541371.1:44947-52336 GCF_017591435.1 Portunus trituberculatus
GGAAACCTGAGCAGCCAAGGATTCCTTAAACTCAGAAAGTAGCACTAGCAGCGCATCCTTAACTTACGCTCTGATTTGAGACTTAAGGTCAGGTCTCTCCCCACTGCTCGAGACGTGTTCTCTCCTAGAGGGGCTGGAGCACCGGGAGCGATGGTGTCTACACCTAGGGGGAGAGAGAGAGGGAGACGCTGAAGGCGAAGAAAGAGAGTAAGCCAATGAAGACCAAGAGACCGACCTTGTGTGGCGTGGCCTCTTAATCCTAGACCTACCCCTGGCATTCCATTTCCTTCGGTGACGTCTAGGGCTCTGAGGAGTCCTACAACGCCTGTCCACTGAAGAAGAGCTCCTTCTCTTACGTTTGGAGGAACTTTTAGGGGAGCCCCCATGACTAGTGGCTGCTATGACTTGGCGAAGGGACGCCCTCCGGTGAGGCCCCAGAGATGACCCCACCAGGTATGGGCCCCTCTCGCTCCAGACCCAGGGTACGGGGTCGGATAGCCTCCGGTGGCCATGGACTACTTCTCCAAATGGCCAGAGGCGTATGGGATTCCAGACCACGAGGCAGAAACTGTAGCTAGAGTACTGGTAAGAGAGATTTTCACCAGGTTTGGCATTCCAGGAGAGCTGCACTCGGACCAGAGCTAGGAGTTCCAGTCGAGGGTGTTCTGGCAGTGCTGTGAGCTGCTGGCAATCCACCAGATGCGCACCACCCCGCTCCACCCCCAGAGTGATGGCATAGTAGAGCACTTTAACAGGACGCTTGTGGAAGAACTGGCCCAGTACTGCAGCTCTGACCAGCAAGATTGGGACCTGTGGCTGCCGTTTACCCTGATGGCATACCAGTCTACATAGCAGGAAGCCACAGGTTACACTCCCACCCGCATGATGTTTGGTCGAAAGATGAGGCTGCCTCCGGACCTGGCCACTGGACGACCACCTGGGGAGGAGCTACCACAAACAGCACCTGAGTTTGTAGCGGCGTTGCAACAGCGGATGGAGGCCATACGGCGACAGGAGTCAAGCAATTGATCTTCGCCTTGTGCGGCAAGCCATGACCCGCTGGTACCAATTGCATGCCAGGGACACCCAGTATGCGGTGGGGGACCGAATTTGGCTGTATAATCCCCGCAAGAAACGAGACCTCGCTCCGAAGCTGCAGAGCTACTGGGAAGGCCCTTCACCTACAAGCTAGGCGATGGCACAAGTAGGCGGCCACCCATTGTCCACGTCTACCTCCTGTGGGTTGTTGTGGAGGAAGGACACTTCACGTGGGGCCAGCAGGGACCACCCTCATCGCCAGAAAGTGAGGTGGGAAGCGACAGCGAGGTGGAGGGTGACGGTGGAATAGACAATGTTGCAGTGTGTTGTCGGCACACGTGAGGACCCAGGGAATGAGGCTGCGAGTGAACTGTGTGTATCTTGCCCCCTCAGAATGAGGAAAATACCTCAGTGGTGGACAGACTACATGTGTGAAAGTGTTGATGATTAGTCGGGACGACTATTTTTGTGGGGAGGGCAATGTTGTGGCGACGCAGACTAGTGAAGATAGCGTTTGTAACACTACCCGGTTGGCACCACTGCCTCTAGTAAACTGAAGAAGTTGTGTCAAGTGTTTCATGTACCCTGCCTCTGAGTAAATCTACCTGAATCTGGTGAGTACTTGTGTCTCGCTCCCCTTGCTAGCCCCGAATCTTCGCCGAGAAGTATCCCTGTGTCTATTGCCGTCCCGTCTTGTGCTTTCCTGGGCTGCCGCTAAGGTAAGTGTGTTCCTGTCGCGGTTGTGGAGGCTGTGATGACGTGAGGACGGCGTTATATATATATATATATATATATATATATATATATATATATATATATATATATATATATATATATATATATATATATATATATATATATATATATATATATATATATATATATATATATATATATATATATATATATATATATATATATATATATATTGTTTATTGCTTGACAGAGCATAGACAGTTGAATATAATTCCAGTTATTTTTAGATGTTTTTTTTAAAGGGGTTACCAGTGATAAGTATTAACTCAGTTGTATCAAACTATAACAAAGTATGGAATCATAATTTTCAAACAAATTTTAAATAGTGAAGCAAGCAGGCATGAAAAATTCAAGAAAAAATAACTCAAATGGTGCGGGTAATAAAGTTTCCTTCTCGCCGGTAGAGGCTCCTTGGCGCCACCGTCGCGGAGACGAAAATTTACATTACTGTATTAGACACTGGCGTGAATACTTACAGGGCAACGCTGGGAAACACGGCGGCAAAGGAGGTGAATTGAGGCACGATTTACCTATTGAAATAGACGAGAAAGGTGTAAAGAAACATCATGAGAGAAACGATCGCTGGCAAAGCCTTTGGCAAGATGAAGGTAATGGTTGTTAGTTATTTTGTATCCTTTAGGAGAGAGTTAGCATTATTAACCTGCATTTTCTGTGGTTTATATGTTGTTTTGTTTTAGTGAATTTTTAAAATATGTTATGAATTATAAAGGGAAATCGTAGTTTGCCAGATTCTTGCCATAACAGTTATTGTACTAAGGTGTGTTAGCATTATCTTGCGTGTTGTGTGATTTGTTATTTCTTAACTCCAGTGTCATGTAGGGTATGACATAATTGTGTTACATATGTAGTGTTGTGTTACAAGTGTTAGGAAGGAAATGCGCAGTCGGTCTGATTGTTGGCACCAGACACCTTCAGTTGTCGTAGTGTTTAAACGTATATTATTGCATTATTCGGACAGTTAACTTTACTATCCTTTATTGTATGTGATTCACTGAGACCTGTTATAATGTGTTACTTGTTTAGTTACTCCGACAAGTTCTTGGCAGCAGTTACCTGCAGATGTCATGGTTAAATGCTGCACATTGACGTACAGCAGTTTGTTTTGGCACTGGTTAACTAAACCGTGCAGTGGCAGTGTTCTATTTTCAGCAATTCACAGGGTATTTCTGGGGTGTGAGGGGATGACAGTCACCATTATTAATGTTGGATGATATGTGGATTATCATAGCCCTTCTTCCAAGATAATACATACAAGATAGAATCAAGGGTGCAAAGTATCAAATGATATATGTACTTATATTAACTTTTGAAACTTGTCAGCAATATGGCACTGTCCCCAAGAAACCATCCGCGCGCTCGCCTCGATTCCCGGCTCCCACTTGCAGCCTCCACCCAGCTGGTTTGACGTCACATATATGAAGCCACGCTATTGGTCAACCTTTTTACCCTTGCGTAACCCTTAAAATACATGACATGTCTCAAGGTACCCCTGTGCAAAAACAAAATCATATGTCATATATTTCTCATTTAATGTGAAGTCAAATCAGCTGGGTGGAGGAGCTGTGAAGGGGGAGCCAGGAATCGAGGCGAGCGCGCGGGATGGTTTCTTGGGGACAGTGCCATATTGCTTTGACAAGTTTCCAAAAGTTAATATAAGTACATATATCATTTGATACTTTGCACCCTTGATTCTATCTTGTATGTATTATCTTGGAAGAAGGGGCTATGATAATCCACATATCATCCAACATTAATAATAATGGTGACTGTCATCCCCTCCTCACACCCCAGAAATACCCTGTGAATTGCTGAAAATAGAACACTGCCACTGCACGGTTTAGTTAAACGGTGAGCGTGCGGGATGGTTTCTCGGGGACAGTGCCAACAATATTAGTCAAGTTTATAAAAAAAGGAACACAACCCTGCTGTTGTTGATGTCATGACTTCTTGTTTTATTCACACCTTTTGTTGTATATTCGTGTAAAAGATATATCTGCTGCTCTGTAATGATGAAAAGTAACAAAAATACTTTCTCTCTCTATTGCTGGCAATGCCCTTACAACAACAAAAAAAAAAACAGGTAAACAATGAGTACCAGTCTTCACTTGAGCACTTCTACCACTACCCTATCATATGGCCTACGTGGGGGCTAGGGGAACCTTATGCTCTCAATTGGCAACCTGCGCGGTGCCTCCTCCTGGCATTCTCTCTCTCTCTCTCTCTCTCTCTCTCTCTCTCTCTCTCTCTCTCTCTCTCTCTCTCTCTCTCTCTCTCTCTCTCTCTCTGGGCATCTCCAGACCACCACGCACAAACAAGGGAGTCAAGACAGACTGGCTGGTCTACCTGCATTAGTAAGGACAGATACATTTTAGCTACATGGTGTAACTGTTCCACATGTAATCAATACCATGAGGCGTATGGGCAGGAGAGACCAACTCACCTCCGTGTGGGTCCAAGCTAGCAATAGAGGCTGAAACCATGCCTGCGCTCGTGTTTATGCCCTTCACGACGTCATTACTCTTTTTTTATTTTATTTATTTATTTATTTTTTTTTTTATACCATGTGGGCTTTTCACAGGAATTTATGGGCTAAAGGGGATACTTTTTGGGGTACCTCCTATCTGAAAGCCCACCCGCTAGGAAACTGTTGCCCCGAGTGAGGAAGCCCAACCTACACTCGGACCGTGGACAGGATTCGAACCTGTGTGCTTGGAGACCCCTTGGACCCCAAAGCACGCATGGTTCCACTGTACACATGTATTCCCTATTTCCATTCCTCATTACACCACGACTAATATTCCCTACTCTAAAAATAACAATACATTTAGAAGACATCCAAAAGTGCAGAGTACAGGTACTCATGCCATGAAGATAACCTCGACTCCGTGGCACTGAGTGATAGTGAATTACTACTGAAATACCGTGGTATTTCATTAGTAATTCACTTCCGAACCCCTAGCCCAAAGAAGGAAATGGGCTATGCAGAAATCTAGATAAGGTTAGATTAGTTCTGGAGTTAAGGGAACAAACCTTCCTTTAGGTTAGTGTGTTCAGATAACAATCCTGTCTTTGAGTGAAAAGCAAGAAGTATAAGTTTATTTGATCAAGAATTTTGCACAGGTAGTTGTATTTAATTCAGTATAAAATAGGCATGTGCCAAGTGGTATTGGTAGACCTCTGTGTGCATATGTGTAGTTGATGCATGATGTTTTCATGATGAACCAGTTTAGTGTGAGTTAATAGTCATAGTATCTATTTTCTTGTGATTAGCCAAATATTCACTACCTTGTCATCAATGACATATCCATCACAAATGCAGCATTCCCAAGTTTTCCCTTTGGAGTTTTGAGGACTTATAGAAAATAAGGTTTATGGAGAGCTGAAACCCTGAGAAGGGTTAGGCTAAACCTCCAAAACATAACTTTTGGATTTGTTCATGAAGCCAGCTTCTTCTTTCACTTGGTCTGTACAATGGGTCTGTTTAACCTCTGACTTCTCATATGTTGCCACTGCTCCAACTAAGCATTTAAAAGTGTCCTTTGTAGGTTTGCCCATTATTTTCAGTGTGACAGTTTTGTTGCTTTTTATCTTGTTAATTCCCCTCAGGTGCCAATGAGCTATCTTTGCCCCTTCTAGCTCTAATAAGAAGACATGTATGAGAGTTGAGATGACACAGGTTATCTAACTTGATTTGCCTCTGCCTTCCCACTCAGGCTGAGACTCTAAAACCAGTGAAACGTGGGGATGTGCTGCTTACGTCACAGCCTTTCGTGTATTTGGTCAGCGGCTCCCTCAAGTCTCTCTACTGTGACTTCTGTATGGCCAAGTGTGTAGTAGAAGTAACAGCAGTACAGGAGTATGGTAGTACAAATTATGCAGCTAGCCTGAACTTTATAACAGCTGAGGTACCAAAAAACATACTGTACCAAGCTGTTTTTTTTATTTTAAACAAGAAAATTGCCTTCATAGTTTTAGAATATTTAAATTTTCATATCTCAGGAGCTCTAAGAGGTATTCCACTGTATTTTCTTTTCAAAATGTTGTGTAATGTCTCTGCTATCACATTATCTGAATTATTTCAATATTGCTGACTGATGCTTAATTTGACTGGAGATAATGAGAATGATATTGAAAATAAAAATATGGCTAGTGACAGGATTTTGGACACTAATTGTTCAGGAGACCATTCCTCCTGTACCTCCGTTGTCCTAGAAGTGCCCTATGGTACTATGAACCGTACATGCCCAGCTCTCAGCTGTGAGTTCACTGCACCATGTCCCTTTAAAGTGACGCTTAGTATTTTATATTCCCAATCTCTGAGTTTAAGTCAAGGCTGTGTGATGGAGAAATTAAAGATATGTTACTTAATGGGAATTTTGACTTTACTGCAACATGCATTCTGTACCTCTGACCTGAATACCAAATAAAGAGATGTTTGGAAATACAGTACTATAGTGATTAGTACAGTATGATTCTAATTGCCTCACATGTTGTAATAGTAATGATGGTTGTGTTGTGTAAAGGGTAGCTATATATGATTGTTGGTGAGAGCAACAGCATTTTTATATGAGTATTGCCTGTTCATGTAATTTTATCTTGTCTGTATTTGATGCATTTGCCTGCTTCTGTTCTACAACATACCTATCTCTGCAGGAAAAGTGGCAAGGGCCTGCGGCGGTGCTCAGGATGCCGCCTGGAGCACTACTGTGGGAGGGAGTGTCAGGCAGCAGCATGGAAGATTCATCGTTTGGAGTGCCAGCGTCTCAAGAGAGTGGCGCCCAGGGTGCCTCCTGACACAGCACGCCTCATGGCTAAGGTTATCCTAAAACTACAGGTATTATTGTAGTCTTTTATGTGTGTACATTTTGTACATTGACTTCTTCAACAGGACTTCAAATTTTTTTTTCTTAAATTGCCTTCCACTTTTTATTTTCCATTATTTTTCTATTACCTAGAAATTGCTAGATATATTAGTTTTCAATATTTCTGACTTTCACAGATTGTTTCACAAATAGACATTCCACACACCTATAAAAACAGAAATAAGGGAAGCTGTGAGAAGCCATCAGGCCTACACATGACAATCCCTGTATGAAACATACATCCCTATTTCCACTCATGGTAACCAATTGCAGGTGCTGCGTTGCTGCACTCTTCATGAACTTATTATTCTTTAGTAAAAAAAAAAAAAAAAAAAAAAGCTGTGTGGTCATCTTGGTGAATTATCTGGTGTCATTGGATTGAGTAGACTAACCATCATTATGTCATCACCCAGCATTGTAATTGTTTGATAAGCATTTGTGAAAAAAAGGCATTTACACTTTTGTGAGTTCATATCCCATGCATCATGTATCTCTTTCACATTATATATCACCTGATGTTTTCCTGTATCATTTTAACAGCACAGCTCCATTGCTCCCATGGTAAAAAATTAAGACGTAACTTATTGATCTTGTTTATACACACACACACACACACACACACACACACACACACACACACACACACACACACACACACACACACACACACACACACACACACTAACTAGTGTAATATGCAAGATGTGTGAAA
>NW_025541371.1:52836-252836 GCF_017591435.1 Portunus trituberculatus
CAAACAAGACCACACAAGGTGCGTGTTCTCCATTAACTACTCATCATTTTGTGTTATTATTGCACGGATTAGAGAGGAGGTCCTGTTTTAAAGATTTACGAAGTTTGCTATTAAACATATTGAAATTAAGATCAAGATTCCTAATGTTGACTGGTACATAGAAGTTCACCTTCCTGACTTTGATTTGAATGTTGCCACTATATGCAGACCCCCTTCTAATTCTGTTGCTGATGATAATAGTTTAATCAATTTTCTTTTGATTTGCCAGGGTAAGGAGGCACTACTGGTAGGATATTTCAATATGCTTAACATACAGTTGATATGTAATGGCCTTTGTTATGGTGACAGACAGTTTTGGTCATGATTTATGACATTGGGGCTATCACATTGGGTGACTAAATCAACTTTCTACCCTTCAGGTAGCTAATATTCTGGATCTCATTCTAACTACCGTCAATGACAAAATAAGAGATGTACAAGTACTGCCTCCTTTACCTAATTGTGGGCACAGTCTAGTCTTTTATAGTTAAATTTCCCTTTAGCTTCTATGGATTGGTACTTTGAATTTCATTACCTAAATGTGAATACTATATTCTCTAGAGATGTACTGATACCAGAATTTTGACTGATACTGATACCACAAAATTTGGCCGATACCGTTACTACTACCGATACTGATACTGATATTGCTATTGATACTGATGACAGTGCACTAGAAACCAGTCAATAAGATTGTTGTCCACAATCGTATGTGTGTTTTTTAAAATTTGACATTATCATTATTATTATTATTATTTCATTATTATTATTATTATATTAAATCATTATTGTTATTATTATTATTATTATTATTATTATTATTATTATTATTATTATTATTATTATTATCATTATTATTTAGGTAGATTATAGGTTAGTTGTGATGTTAGATTAGATTTGATTATATTTGATTAGTATACATAAGTTAGATTAATAATATTCGGACAAATTAGAAGTTGTGAAAAATAATAAGGATGATCCCTAACAAACATTTACCTTGGAATCTAAATAGCATACTGTCTATATAAGAAAATAGCCAATCTTTATTAATTTATTTGGATCATATTTTCTAATCCTGAAAAAAGATATGTAGACCCCTCATTAGTCAAGTTTGAACAATCTATAGGGAAATAATAATTCATACTGAGTGTTATGGGTTCCAATATTTTGTCCACAGGCGATAAATATGTGATGTCTCTTATAAATGCTGCCGTGGTACAGTGGAACCATGCGTGCTTTGGGATCCGAGGGGTCTCCAAGTGCACGGGTTCAAATCCTGTCCACGGCCCAAGTGTAGGTTGGGCTTCTTCACTCAGGGGCAACAGTATCCTAGCAGGTGGGGTTTGAGATAGGGGTTACCCAAAAAGTATCCCCTTTAGCCCATAAATTCCCGTGAAAAGCCCGCATGGTATAAAAAAAAAAAAAGACGCTCTTATAATCACCAGCTACATGTTAAGTAGCTAGCTGCTCAATGTCCTCATAAATTTTGTAAGGATAGCTATTGCCTTCCAGTGATCTGAGTTGTCAAATATGTATGCATTTCAGCAACATTTCCAGTGTAATGTTGCTATGTGAACAAAAGACACCAATGGTGCACAGAACATCCGGCTGAGTGAAGCACACACACACACACACGCACACTGGGAATAATGTCATCATCTCTCTCTGTCTTTCGTGTGTTATTTCAAAGGTGTTCATCATTCTTGATTTCAGTAGGCATCACTATGTGTGATGGCAGCTACTCCCACCATTTTTTTTTTTTTTTTTTTTTTTTTTGTGTGTGTGTGTGTGTGTGTGTGTGTATTTACCTAGTTGTATTTACCTAGTTGTAGTTTTACAGGGCATGGGCTTTATGCTTGTGTGGCCCCGTCTCCATATCTACACTTATCCAATTTTTCTTTTAAACTATGCACACTCGTTGCTGACACCACTTCTTCACTCAAACTGTTCCACATCTCAACATATCTTTGTGGAAACTATATTTTTAACATCTCGTGTGTGTATTTACCTAATTGTATTTACCTAATTGTAACATACGGAAAAGAGCTATGCTCGTGTTGTCCCGTCTCCATATCTATTAATGTCCAGCTTTTCTTAAAATCATGAATATTCCTTGCGTTGACCACTTCCACGTCTAAACTATTCCATGCTTCCACCCTTCTATGAGGAAGCTATATTTTTCACATCTCTCCTATAAGTGGCCATTTTAGTTTTTCCCATGCCCTCTCGACATTCTTCCATTCCACATACACAGATCTTCCCTATCCATTTTTCCATGCCAATCATCACTCTGTATATTGCTATCAGGTCTCCCCTTTCTCTTCTGTTTTCCAGGGTTGGAAGTTGCATTCTTTTCAGTCTGTCTTCATAAGTCAAATCTCTTAAGTCAGGCACCATTTTCGTTGCAGCCCTCTGTACTTTCTCTAGTTTCCTTATGTGTTTCTTTAAGTTCGGAGCCCACTGTATTGTTGCATATTCAAGCCTCGGTCTTATCATTGCAGTAATTATTTTCTTCATCATTTCTTCATCTAAATATCTGACGCCACTCTTATGTTCCTCAATAAGTTCAATACTTCTCCAATTATTTTGTTTATATGTCTCTCTGGCGATAGGTCATTGGTAATTGTCACCCCAAGGTCTTTTCTTCATGACTGGTTTTATGTCTTCATTTCCTATCTTGTACATACTCCTGATTCTTCTTTCACTCTTGCCAAACTCTATTTTCTTGCATTTTGTCGTGTTGAACTCCATTTGCCATGTACAGCTCCATTTCCATATTCTGTCCAAGTCTTCCTGGAGTAGTTCGCAATCTTTGTCACATCTCACTTTTCTTAACAATTTTGCATCGTCTGCAAATAGGCTCACATAACTGGACACCCCATCCACCATGTCATTTATGTAGACTGCGAACATTACTGGTGCCAACACTGATCCCTGTGGAACTCCACTCTCCACCAATCCCCATTCTGATGGTCTGTCCTTAATTATTGTTCTCATTTCTCTTCCTACCAAAAGTCTTCCATCCATTTTAGTAAACTGCCATGCACTCCTCCTACCATTTCAAGTTTCCAGATCAGTCTCTGGTGTGGTACCTTATCAAAGGCCTTTTTTAAATCCAGATATATTCCATCAGCCCAACCATCTCTTTCCTGTATTACATCTATCACCCTCGAATAGTAACATATCAGGTTTGTCGTGCATGAACGCCCTTTTCTAAAACCAAATTGACACTCACAAAGTATGTCATTTTCTCCAAGAAGTCTGTCCATCTATTCTTCACCACCCTCTCACACATCTTAGCTACCACACTTGTAAGTGACACTGGTCTATAGTTCAATGGGTCTCTCTTGTTACCTGATTTATAGATTGGGACAATGTTAGCTCTTTTCCAGTCTTGGGGCACTACACCTTCCCTTAATGAGGCATCAATTACTTCACAAACTTTTTCTGCCAATTGCTCCTGCATTCTCTTAAAATCCATCCTGATACCCCATCAGGTCCCACAGCTTTTCTCACTTCTAAACTCCCCATCATGTTCTTGATCTCCTCCACAGTTACTTGAAACTCCTTCATAATCCCTTTCTGTTCCATTACCAGTGGTTTGTCAAAAGCAGTCTCCTTTGTGAATACCTTCCGAAAGCATCCATTCATAGCCTCTGCCATTTCCTGGGATCTTCACTGCATACTCCATTTACTTCTAAACTTTCAATACTTTCTCTATTTTTGATGTTGTTGTTCACATGTCTGTAAAAAGCCTTGGTTGGTCTTTACATTTATCAATTATATCCTTTTCTTGTTTCTTTCTTTCTTCTCTTCTAATCAACACATATTCATTTCTTGCTCTTTTGTAACTTTCCACTGCTTAATCCGTCTTTTCCTTCTCCACCTCTTCCATGCATCCTCTTTTCTTGTTCTAGCCTTTTCACATCTATCGTTAAACCAGTCCTGCTTTCCAACTTCTCTATGTTGTCTTATTGGTACAAATTTTTCTCACCTTCTTTGTATATTTTTATAAATTCCTTCCACTTTTCATTTGCTCCTTAGCACTCTTGAATTTCATCCAATTTGTCTCTTGAAAGAATTTCTTTAGGTTTCCAAAATCTGTCTTGGCATAATTCCATCTTCCCACTTTATATTCTTCATTTCTTCTAGATTTCTCTTCGTCTATCACCTTGAACTCCAAAACTGCATGATCACTCTTTGCTAAAGGGCACTCCACCCTCATCTCCTCAATGACCATTGGCTCTGTACTAAAGACCAAGTCCAGTCTTGACGATGCTCCCTCTCCTCCAAACCTAGTATCTTCTTTGACCCACTGAGTTAACACATTTTCCATTGCCAGTGTCAATAGTGTATTTCCCCATGTTGTCTCTGATCCTTCCATTGACCAGTCCTCCCAACACACCTCTTTACAATTAAAATCTCCCATCATTATAGTTCGTTCACAGCCACCCAACATTTCTTCCAGACATGTTCCTGTATCACTTATCATTTCTTCATATTCCTGTACTGACCATGCATTTGTCTTAGGTGGTACGTACACCACTATGTAGTGCCTCTTTTTCCTTCATTAGTTTCTGCTCTGATCTTTAGCACTTCTGCCTTTCCCATACCTTCTTTCACTTGATCCACCTTTATATCTTTTTTAACCAGCAACATCACTCCTCCTCCCATCTTACCTACTCTATTTCTTTTCCAAACATTATATTTCCTTCTCCAACCATCATCAGGTCTTCTCCCTCTCTCAGTTTTGTTTCAGTAAGACCCACAATATCTGGGTTCTTGTCCCTCAAGTAATCGTTGAGTTCTAAAATCCCGATATCACTCCATTTATGTTGGAATACATTACATTTCGCTCATATGTAAGTTTCTTTAGTCCTTTCTTGCTGTACTTTTCTGGGTTATGAACCACTTCCTCAGTCTCATATCCAAGATTCTCCAGAAAAACTCTTTCTTCTCCTCTTCTGTCCTCTCTTCATTTTTTTCAAAGCCTCCTTTCTCAACTCATTTAACATTTCTCTTTCCTTTTCACCGAGATCTCTTCTCAACCAAATCTTCCTTGTTGTTTCCTGCTGGGCTAGCCTCCATGACTTCTCCACCAATTCATCTACATCCTTTTGTGACTTAAGTTTGATTCTTATTGGCCTCATACCTTCTCTTGTGAACTTTCCAATTCTATGGAAGTCCTCTATTTCTTGTACTAGGTCTTTTCCTCCTCCTGCACCACATTAATGATATTATTTATCACCTTTTTATGTTTTCTCTCTCTCCATTTTACTCGGTGTCTTATCCTCCTCCACACCAAATATCACCACACATCTCTTTTTGTCTACAGTTTCCCTCACCAATGTCTCATTTGACTTAATAACCTTCACCACTTTCTCAGCTATCTTCTCTTCTATGATCTGTTGATCTATAATTTCAACAAGGCCCAAAGTTTTCTCCCCTGACTCTTTGATTTCCTTTTCCAGACTTGCAACTTTGTAATTTACCTCCTTTCTTTCCACTTCCTGACTTTTTCCATTCAGCCTGCTTCTCCATCACTTTTCCTAGAGATTCTCCACATTTTCGCAATTCACTTTAATTAGCTTAACTTCCTCTTTCAGTGCTGCATTTTCCTTCTTCATATCGGCACAGTCTCTCTTTACATTGTCATAACTCGTTTCCAGGCCCTCATACTTTTCAAACAGTTTTCAATTTTACCTTCTAACTCCAGAATTTTCTTCACATAAGCGCTCTTCTCCATTATTCCTTGAAACCCTGTGAAGTCTGATTCATCTTTCGAGTTCACGGCCGCCATGTTGCGCAGATGTAAACAAACCAGCTGATGGCTCAAACGCAGGCTACAGTTTATATTTACCTTCACTGGACATTATTTTGCTAATCAACAGTTAACATGACTATATGGAGACGGGACAAACATTACCAGCTCCTTTCCCACCTTGGTTACTCTTAGGTAACTGTAGAATTATAGATGATTGCTCTGGAGCTCAGCGACCACCTCCGCCATCGACGATGTCCCGTGTGTGTGTGTGTGTGTGTGTGTGTGTGTGTGTGTGTGTGTGTGTGTGTGTGTGTGTGTGTGTATTTACCTAGTTGTAGTTTTACAGGGCCTGGGCTTTATGCTCGTGTGGCCATATGTACACTTATCCAATCTTACTTTAAAAGTATACACACTCGTTGCAGACACTACTTCTTCATTTAAACTGTTCCACGTCTCAATACATCTTTTGGAAACTATATTTTTAACATCTCTCAGACATCTTCCTTTCTCAGCTTTTTACTATGCGATCTTGTGCTTCAGATGTCATATTCTTCTCTCAGGATCAGTTTCTCATTATCCACTTGGTCCATTCTGTTGATCAATTTATAAACTTGTATCAGGTCTCCTCTCTCTCTTCTTTGTTCCAGGGTTGGTAGATCCATAGCCTTTAGTCTCTCCTCATATGTCATCCCCCTTCAAATTCTGGAACCATTCTTGTAGCCATTTTTTGTAGTCTCTCCAATTTCCTTATGTGTTTCTTTTTATGAGGGGTCCACACTACTCCTGCATATTCCAATCTGGGTCTTATTATAGTACTTATCAATTTCTTCATCATTTCTTTGTCCATGTAGTGAAATGCTACTCCAATATTCCTTAGCAAATTATATGTTTCTCTAAAAATTCTATCAATATGGCTTACTGGTTGATTGTTTTCTTCCATCGTCACTCCTAAGTCCTTATTTACTTTCTCCAGTTCTACTCCATCTCCCATCTTATAGATTCCCACAGGTTGTCTTTCACTCTTTCCCATTTCCATGACATGGCTTTTGTTCACATTGAATTCCATTTCCACTTCTTACTCCATTCCCAGATCTTATTTAGGTCTTCTTGCAGTATTTCACAATCCTCCTTTTGCTTTATAACTCTGCACAGTTTCGTATCATCTGCAAACAGATTTATGTAGCTGTTCACTCCTTCTGGCATGTCGTTAATATAAATGAGGAAAAGTATTGGTGCCAATACTGACCCTGTGGCACTCCGCTTTCTACTGCTCTCCACTTGGACTTCATATCTTTAACTACCGTCCTTATTTCTCTCCCCCTCAAATAATTTTCTATCCATCTCAATGTGCTTCCTTTTAAGCCACCCTTCTCCTCTAACTTCCATAGTAATCTTGCATGTGGCACTTTGTCAAACGCCTTTTTAAATCCAAATAAATACAGTCAACCCATCCTCTCTCTCTTGTACTCTATCAACTATTCTAGAATAGAAACTCAATAAATTAGTTACACAAGACCGTCTTTTCTAAAACCAAATTGGCTATTTGATATTAATTTGTTGTCTTCAAGGAACTCGATCCATTGTTTCTTTATTATTCTTTCACACATCTTGCATATTACACTAGTTAGTGATACCGGTCTGTAATTTAAAGGTTCTTCCTTCCTTCCACTCTTATATATGGGAACCACCTCAGCTCTTTTCCATTCTACTGGCACTGTTCCATTTTCTATTGAGCATTTTATGATGTTGTATATAGGACTTGCTAGTTCTTCCCTACATTCTTTCAGTATTCTGCCTGAGACTTCATCTGGTCCCATTGCCTTCTCTTCATCCAGTTCCTTCATTAACTCTTTTATTTCAA
The DNA here is from genome assembly GCF_017591435.1 of Portunus trituberculatus. Classification (NCBI taxonomy): domain Eukaryota; kingdom Metazoa; phylum Arthropoda; class Malacostraca; order Decapoda; family Portunidae; genus Portunus; species Portunus trituberculatus. The sequence goes on from NW_025541371.1 coordinate 60,501, forward strand.
GCTTGGTTACTTTAATCTCTTTCATATAGATTGTCTCTCTATTACCCTGTGGCCTCTCAAATTTGGATTCCTTAGTAAAGACCTCCTGGAATTTATTATTTAATAGTTCTGCCATACTTTTGGGTCTTCCACCATCCGTTCTCTCCTTTTAACCTTTCTATTGTTTCTTTTGCCTAATTTTTCCATTTATGAATCTAGAACAATTTTGGTTGCTCCTTACATTTTTCGACAATGTCTTTTTCGAAGTTCTTTTCCTCTTCCTTCCTCACTTTAACATATTCATTTCTCGCTACTTTGAAGTTTTCCTTATTTGCTGGATTTCTATTTCTCCTCCACCTTTCCCATGCTCCATCTCTTTTCTCCTTTGCCCTAGCACACCTTGCATTAAACCAATCTTTCTTTCCTTTTTCTTTAGGGCTATATTTCGGGACATATTCCCTGACTCCTGTTTTGTATATTTCCAAAAATAAGTTATATTTGTCTTGCATTGTCTCTGAGTTTTCCATCTCCTCCAAGTCAATGTTTTTAAAATAGTTCTTGAGATTCTCAATATCAGCCTTTCTGTAATTTAATCGGTCTCCTTTGTATGAATCGTCTCTATCTTCCTTTCCCTCTTCTATATCTATTTCTAATATTGCATGGTCACTCCTTCCCAATGGGCACTTATATCTTATATCATCATTCATTTGTATTCCCCTTGTAAAAACTAGGTCCAATCTTGCCGGCTCGTCGTTTCCTCTGAATCTTGTGCATTCCTTTACTCTCTGGTCCATCATATTGTCTATCATTAGGTTCAAGAATCTTTCTCCCCAGGCTTCTTCCCCTATACCACTTTCATAATATTCCCAGTCCACTTCTTTACAGTTGAAATCTCCTACTAATATCACTTTTCTCCTTTCTTTAACGATTCTCGTTAGACTCCTTATTGTGTCATCTATCATGTCTTTATATTCTTGATTGGTCCATGAATTTGTTTTGGTGGCACATATGTTACAATGATTGTTAACTCTTTTTATTAATATGCATCTTAATATACAATACTTCTGCTTTTCCTTCCCACATTCCATTTGGTTTTCACTATCTCCTTCCTTAACATTATCATGACTCCTCCTCCTCCTTTACCCACTCTGTCTCTTCTCCATACATTATACCTATTATCCAAGTCTATTTTGATTGCCTTATTTAGTTTTGTTTCAGCCAGGCATACAATATCTGGATTTTCTTTCCTTATGTAATCTCTTAATTCTAATTTACTTGATAAAACCCATCTATGTTCGTATACATCATTTTTAGTCTTTTGCCTTTATCATTTTAGTTAAACTTGTTCCACTTTTTCTCTTCCTTCTCGTTTATATACCATTTCCTTATCCTGTCTCCTAGAATTCTCCAAAAAAATGCCTTCTTCTCCTCTTCTGACCTTTCATTATTCTTTTCCCTTACTGCTGCTGCCAGTTCATTGTATCTCTTCCTTTCTTCCTCATTTCTATTTTTCTTTATATAGATATCCTTGCAGCCTTCTGTTTCTCTAAGTTTTGTTGTTCTATATAATATTTCTTCTGTTGCTGCTTGTGATTTTAGTAGTATTTTAATTGGTCTCGTTTTTCCTTATTGATATGGTCCCATTCTGTTTATTTCTTCTACTTCCTCTTCCAAGTTCTGCCTATCTTTGTCGTTTAGATTCTTCAGTAGGTCTTTGAATGATTTCATTTCTTCTTTTTCTCTTTTTGGTCTATGTTTTATATTTTTTTTCTTTTATTCCAAATACTACTGCACTCTTCTTTTATTCTGCAATTTCTCTAACTAAATTTTCTTTTGTCTTGAGGACTCCTATCATTTTGCTTGTCATATTTTCTTCTTTTTCTTTAAGATGTTCTTGAATCACCTCCTGAAAATCAGCCTTATCTTTCTTATCTTGGACTCTCCATGCTTGTACTTCTTTTTTAATCACGTTCTGTACTCTTTCCTCTTCCTTCTTTACTAGATCTTTCAGCTTCTCTCTTTCTTTCTCGGGTTTACCGAGTCCTTCTTCCATCTGCTTTTGGTAGTTAGCTACTTCCTTTTTAGTTCTTCGTTTTCCGCTCTTAGCCTAGCTTCATTTTCTTCCACTTTTTTATCCTTTCTCTCAGTGTGTGTGTGTGTGTGTGTGTTTGTTTGTTTGATCTGCTGCAGTCTCTCGAGACAGCCAGGCGTTACCCTACGAACGAGCTCAGAGCTCATTATTTCCGATCTTCGGATAGGCCTGAGACCAGGCACACACACACCGGGACAACAAGGTCACAACTCCTCATTTACATCCTCCTACTCACTGCTAGGTGAACACTACTACGTGAGAGACACCAAATATCTCCACCCGCCGCCGGTGAACCCGGTCCTCTGGCTTTGAAGCCAGCGCTCTAACCACTGAGTGTGTGTGTGTGTATTTACCTAATTGTATTTACCTAATTGTAACATACGGAAAGGAGCTATGCTCGTACTGTCCCATCTCCATACCTACTAATGTCCAGCTTTTCTTAAAATCATGAATATTCCTTGCGTTGACCACTTCCACGTCTAAACTATTCCATGCTTCCACCCTTCTATGAGGGAAGCTATATTTTTCACATCTCTCCTATAAGTGGCCATTTTAGTTTTTCCCATGCCCTCTCGACACTCTTTCATTCCACATACACAGATCTTCCCTATCCATTTTTCCATGCCAATCATCACTCTGTATATTGCTATCAGGTCTCCCCTTTCTCTTCTGTTTTCCAGGGTCGGAAGTTGCATTCTGTTCAGTCTGTCTTCATAAGTCAAATCTCTTAAGTCAGGCACCATTTTGTTGCAGCCCTCTGTACTTTCTCTAGTTTCCTTATGTGTTTCTTTAAGTTCGGAGCCCACTGTATTGTTGCATATTCAAGCCTTGGTCTTATCATTGCAGTAATTATTTTCTTCATCATTTCTTCATCTAAATATCTGAACGCCACTCTTATGTTCCTCAATAAGTTCAATACTTCTCCAATTATTTTGTTTATATGTCTCTCTGGCGATAGGTCATTGGTAATTGTCACCCCAAGGTCTTTTCTTCATGACTGGTTTTATGTCTTCATTTCCTATCTTGTACATACTCCTGATTCTTCTTTCACTCTTGCCAAACTCTAATTTCTTGCATTTTGTCGTGTTGAACTCCATTTGCCATGTACAGCTCCATTTCCATATTCTGTCCAAGTCTTCCTGGAGTAGTTCGCAATCTTTGTCACATCTCACTTTTCTTAACAATTTTGCATCGTCTGCAAATAGGCTCACATAACTGGACACCCCATCCACCATGTCATTTATGTAGACCAAACATTACTGGTGCCAACACTGATCCCTGTGGAACTCCACTCTCCACCAAGCCCCATTCTGATGGTCTGTCCTTAATTATTGTTCTCATTTCTCTTCCTACCAAAAGTCTTCCATCCATTTTAGTAAACTGCCATGCACTCCTCCTACCATTTCAAGTTTCCAGATCAGTCTCCGTGTGGTACCTTATCAAAGGCCTTTTTAAATCCAGATATATTCCATCAGCCCAACCATCTCTTTCCTGTATTACATCTATCACCCTCGAATAGTAACATATCAGGTTTGTCGTGCATGAACGCCCTTTTCTAAAACCAAATTGACACTCACAAAGTATGTCATTTTTCTCCAAGAAGTCTGTCCATCTATTCTTCACCACCCTCTCACACATCTTAGCTACCACACTTGTAAGTGACACTGGTCTATAGTTCAATGGGTCTCTCTTGTTACCTGATTTATAAATTGGGACAATGTTAGCTCTTTTCCAGTCTTGGGGCACTACACCTTCCCTTAATGAGGCATCAATTACTTCACAAACTTTTTCTGCCAGTTGCTCCTGCATTCTCTTAAAATCCATCCTGATACCCCATCAGGTCCCACAGCTTTTCTCACTTCTAAACTCCCCATCATATTCTTGATCTCCTCCACAGTTACTTGAAACTCCTTCATAATCCCTTTCTGTTCCATTACCAGTGGTTTGTCAAAAGCAGTCTCCTTTGTGAATACCTTCCGAAAGCATCCATTCATAGCCTCTGCCATTTCCTGGGATCCTCACTGCATACTCCATTTACTTCTAAACTTTCAATACTTTCTCTATTTTTGATGTTGTTGTTCACATGTCTGTAAAAAGCCTTGGTTGGTCTTTACATTTATCAATTATATCCTTTTCTTGTTTCTTTCTTTCTTCTCTTCTAATCAACACATATTCATTTCTTGCTCTTTTGTAACTTTCCCACTGCTTAATCCGTCTTTTCCTTCTCCACCTCTTCCATGCATCCTCTTTTCTTGTTCTAGCCTTTTCACATCTATCGTTAAACCAGTCCTGCTTTCCAACTTCTCTATGTTGTCTTATTGGTACAAATTTTTCTCACCTTCTTTGTATATTTTATAAATTCCTTCCACTTTTCATTTGCTCCTTAGCACTCTTGAATTTCATCAATTTGTCTCTTGAAAGAATTTCTTTAGGTTTCCAAAATCTGTCTTGGCATAATTCCATCTTCCCACTTTATATTCTTCATTTCTTCTAGATTTCTCTTCATCTATCACCTTGAACTCCAAAACTGCATGATCACTCTTTGCTAAAGGGCACTCCACCCTCATCTCCTCAATGACCATTGGCTCTGTACTAAAGACCAAGTCCAGTCTTGACGATGCTCCCTCTCCTCCAAACCTAGTATCTTCTTTGACCCACTGAGTTAACACATTTTCCATTGCCAGTGTCAATAGTGTATTTCCCCATGTTGTCTCTGATCCTTCCATTGACCAGTCCTCCCAACACACCTCTTTACAATTAAAATCTCCCATCATTATAGTTCGTTCACAGCCACCCAACATTTCTTCCAGACATGTTCCTGTATCTCTTATCATTTCTTCATATTCCTGTACTGACCATGCATTTGTCTTAGGTGGTACGTAGTGCCTCTTTTTTCCTTCATTAGTTTCTGCTCTGATCTTTAGCACTTCTGCCTTTCCCATACCTTCTTTCACTTGATCCACCTTTATATCTTTTTTAACCAGCAACATCACTCCTCCTCCCATCTTACCTACTCTATTTCTTTTCCAAACATTATATTTCCTTCTCCAACCATCATCAGGTCTTCTCCCTCTCTCAGTTTTGTTTCAGTAAGACCCACAATATCTGGGTTCTTATCCCTCAAGTAATCGTTGAGTTCTAAAATCCCCGATATCACTCCATTTATGTTGGAATACATTACATTCCGCTCATACGTAAGTTTGTGTGTGTGTGTGTGTGTGTGTGTGTGTGTGTGTGTGTGTGTGTGTGTGTGTACAGGCAACCTTTAAGGTTCACTCGAAATTTCTTCTCAAGGTTTCTTATTCTACCATTTGCTCTTTCAACACCAAACTCGCTTTAACAAAGTTTTATCCAGGTAGTTTTTTCCAAATTTGAAAACCCCACCGTATCATGTAAGCTGACAGGCTTTCGAATACACCAAGAGCTGCTGTTACTAAGGCCTGCCTCAGGAGAAATCCTGAGACACCTGTAGAATAAAGATCAAGATCAAGCCTCTCGTGGACAACATAGGCGCTGCCGATACAAAGGCCTGACTCAGAAGAAATTCTGTGTCACCTGTAGCATCAAGATCAAGATCAAGATCAAGAGCACGCACACCACTCACTCCCCAGTCAAAACATAACAGCATCACCAGCAGGTCATCTTCCCTAGTTCAACTTACCACCAAAATGCCCTGCAATGTGACTTAACGTTCCTAAGAAGACCAGGAAGTGTCTTACTCTCGAAGTGAAGCTGGGTATTATTCACAGACAAGAGAGAGGCCAGAAAACTAATAACATTGCTTGCCACTATCTTGACTCCATCTACTGTCTACTATTTTCAAGTCAGCAGACTGTATTAAGAAGGCTGGTGAGACCGCATCTTTCTTGAAAGCTAAAAGAACCACCTGAACTCGTGACTCTACAATGGATAAAATGGAAAGCCTTGTGGAAATGTGGTACATAAGTTTTGTATGCGGTACTATGATGCGCACTTTGTTTACATTCCACAGGTTGCCGGTTAATGTATTTCCCGTTTCACTCTCCCTTCCTTCATAAAGTTAAGATCATCAACATTATAAAGTTATGTACATACATACATTAGTGTACATTATAATGACTTAAATTAAACTACCTAAATGTTTAACTTCATAATTTTTACTTTCATTAAACCTTTTATTGTACTATGATGCACTCTCGCTTTGCTTACTCTCAATGGAAGTTCAAATCAGGGGTTAAACTTGTTATAATCGGTTCTTCAAATTTCGCAAGGTTTTTTAGGAACGTAACCCCTTCGTTAAGCAGGGGTTGCCTGTATTTACCTAGTTGTATTTACCTAGTTGTAGTTTTACAGGGCCTGGGGTTTATGCTTGTGTGGCCCCATCTCCATATCTACACTTATCCAATCTTACTTTAAAAGTATGGGCACTCGTTGCAGACACTACTTCTTCATTTAAACTGCTCCACGTCTCAATACATCTTTGCGAGAAACTATATTTTTTAACATCTCTCAGACATATTCCCTTTCTCAGCTTTTTACTATGCGATCTTGTGCTTCGAATGTTATATTCTTCTCTCAGGATCAGTTTCTCATTATCGACTTGGTCCATTCTGTTGATATATTTATAAACATGTATCAGATCTCTTCTCTCCCTTCTTTGTTCCAGGGTTGGTAGATCCAGATCCATAGCCTTTAGTCTCTCTTCATATGTCATTCCTTCAAATTCTGGAACCATTCTTGTAGCCATTTTTTGTAGTCTCCAACTTCCTTATGTGTTTCTTTTTATGAGGGGTCCACACTACTCCTGCATATTCCAATCTGGGTCTTATTATAGTACTTATCAATTTCTTCATCATTTCTTTGTCCATGTAGTGAAATGCTACTCCAATATTCCTTAGCAAATTATATGTCTCTCTAAAAATTCTATCAATATGGCTTACCGGTTGATTGTTTTCTTCCATCGTCACTCCTAAGTCCTTTTCCTTTTTTACTTTCTTCAGTTCTACTCCATCTCCCATCTTATAGATTCCCACGGGTTGTCTTTCACTCTTTCCCATTTCCATGACATCCCTTTTGTCCACATTGAATTCCATATCCCACTTTTTACTCCATTCCCAGATCTTATTTAGGTCTTCTTGCAGTATTTCACAATCCTCTTTTTGCTTTATAAATCTGCACAGTTTTGTATCATCTGCAAACAGATTTATGTAACTGTTCACTCCTTCTGGTATGTTGTTAATATAATTGAGGAAAAGTATTGGTGCCAATACTGACCCCTGTGGCACTCCGCTTTCTACTGCTCTCCACTTGGACTTCATATCTTTAATTACCGTCCTTATTTCTCTCCCCCTCAAATAATTTTCTATCCATCTCAATGTGCTTCCTTTTAAGCCACCCTTCTCTAACTTTCATAGTAATCTTGCATGTGGCACTTTGTCAAACACCTTTTTTAAATCCAAATAAATACAGTGTGTTTTTGTGTGTATTTTACCTATTTGTGTATTACAGGGCCTGAGCTAAGCTCTCTGTGTCTTGTCTCCTTGTCCATTCCTGTCATATCTCTCTTTCATCTGATTGACACACACTGCATCAACGACATGACTGCTCAGTTTATTCCACTTATCAATGCTATGATGCGGGAAACTGTATTTTCTTACGTCATTTAGACAGATGTCCTTTATTAGCTTTTTTCCATGTCCTCGGAGATGATTACTTGTGGTCACCTTTATCAACTCTCTATCCAGTATGTCAATCTTGTTCACCAATTTATACATAGTTATCATGTCTCCTCTTGTTCTTCTCTCTTCTAATGTGGTCAGCCCCAGCTTCCTCAGTCTTTCCTCATAGTCTAACTCCCTGAGTCCTGGTACCATCCTTGTTGCCAGCCTCTGTACCCTTTCTACCTTCTTCACATTTTTCTTCATATGCGGTGACCAGACACATGCTGCATATTCTAACTGGGGTCTTATTAAGGTACATAATATCTTCTTCATCATTCCTTCATCTAGGTAGTGGAATGCAAGGCCAATATTTTGAAGCATGTTGTATGTTTTCCAAAAAATCTTGTTAATGTGTTTCTCCGGTGACAAAGTGTTTTGCACGGTTACTCCTAAGTCTTTCTCCTCATTGGTCTCTTTAATTTTCTCATCACCCAGCCTGTAATCCCAGTTTGGTCTGTATCTACTTCTTCCCATTTTCATAACATGGGTCTTGTCTATATTAAATTCCATCTGCCACTCTTTACTCCACTCATATATTTTATCAAGATCTTCCTGTAACTTGTTACAATCTTCCACATTCTTTACTCTCCTCATAATTTTAGTATCGTCCCAAACATGTTCATGTAACTGTCAATTCCTACTGGCATATCATTAACATAAATCAAAAACATGATGGGACCCAGCACTGACCCTTGTGGAACTCCACTGGTTACCTTCTTCCACTCGGACTTCTTCCTCTCACCACTGTTCTCATTTCTCTTCCCATTAAGTAATTTTCCATCCATTTTGCTAGTTTATCATTTACTCCTCCAATCATCTTTAGTTTCCACATCAGTCTATTGTGTGGTACTTTATCAAAGGCCTTTCTCAAGTCCAGGTAGATAGCATCCACCCATCCCTCTCTATGTTGTAGTATGTCAGTCACTCTTGAATAAAAACATAATAAATTGGATACACACGATCTTCCTTTTCTGAAACCAAACTGCCTTTCACTCAGAATGTTTTCACTTTCTAGATACTCACTCCACTTAGCTTTAATTACTTCTTCACATACCTTGCACAATATACTAGTCAACGATACTGGTCTATAATTTAGCGGTTCCATTCTACTACCATTCTTATATATAGGCACAATGTCAGCTCTTTTCCACTCTTTCGGGACTAATCCTGTTCGTATGGAGGTTTCCACAATATCAAATATGGGGTTCAACAATTGATCCTTACATTCTTTTAGCAACCTCCCAGATATGCCATCAGGCCCCATTGATTTATTAATATCCAGATTGCTTATAATTTTCCTTACATCTTCCTTAGTAACCATGATGTCCTGCATTTGCTTTATTTCCGTAGGCCTTCCTCCCATAAAATGCTCCTCCTTTGTAAACACTTTGCAAAAGTTGTCGTTCAAAATTTCAGCTATCTCTCCAGCATCTTCATATACTTCTTCCCGTTTTTACCTTTTCTATTGCCTCCCTTTTATTTAGTTTTCCATTTATGAATTTGTAAAACATTTTGGGTCACTATCACAGTTTTCCACCACCCTCTGTTCATATTCCTTCTGTGCTGTTCTCCTTACTTCAACATATCTATTCCTTGCTGTTTTGTAGCTTCCTTGATAATACATCACTGTTTTTCTTAAGTTTCTTCCATGCCTTTTCTTTGTTCTTTTTGCTTCTTCACAATTTCTATTAAACCACTGTTTATTATTTAAAGTCCTCTTTCTGTAATATGGCACAAACTTTTTCACAGCAGAGTTATACAAATCCATAAATTTATCGTATTTCAATTGCATATCTCTTTCCTGGTATACCACGGACCAGTCAATTTCATTAAAGAACTCCCTTATATGGTTATAATTTGCCCTAGTATAATTTAATTTTTCCTCCCTGTTCCACAATCTTATTCGTGCTTAATTCTGTATCCAGCTCAAAGCTTAGGACATCATGATCGCTTTTCCCAAGGGACTTTCATGTTCAATTTCCTCTTTTAGAGATTCCCTGGTAAATACCAAATCCAACCTTGCTGCAACATCTTGTCCCCTGCACCTTGTTGGTGATCTCACCCACTGTGTCATCAAGTTATTTGTTGCTACCTTTAACAATTCTTCTGCCCACTCACCACCGTTCACCACTTCGTAGTCTTCCCACACTATTTCTTTGCAATTAAAGTCTCCAACTATCATCACTCTATCCTTTCTGATGAGTTCTTGCTTCATTCTGTCTAGAGTATTTCTCATCACCATTTGGTACTGTTCATATTCCCAAGCACTGGTTCTGGGTGGTATGTATACTGTTATAATATTAATGTCCCTCTTGCCATCTGTTATAAGCATACTTATCACTTCCTCATTTCTCTTACTATAGTTCACCTCCTTCACTATCAGATCTTCCTTAGTAAGAACCATTATACCACCACCTCCTTTATTTTTCTATCATTTCTCCATACTTTGTAGTGTTTTACAACAAACCAGTCTAGCTTTATTTCAGGCCTTAGCTTTGTTTCCACTACACACATTATGTCCGGTTCGTTATTTCTTAGGTAATCCATACATTCTAGCCTCTTAGACAGAAATCCATCTATGTTCGTGTAAGTCACTTTTATTCCATTCCTAGTCTCATTCTTCCATGTAATGTCTATTCCGTCTGTTTTATCCACCACTTCTTTAGCCTCCCATTTCTCATCCTCCAAAAAAACTTGATCTTTTCCTCCTCTGTTCTTTCGTCATTCCTCTCTTTCACTTCAGATACTAGCTCCTTCATTTTCATTCTCTCATCTTGTGACATATTTCTTCTTATGTAAATTGTTTTGGTTTCCTCAGAGTCCTTAAGTTTCCAAGCCCTCCTCAACAAGGCCTCCGCTGCCACCTGAGACTTTAATTTCAATTTTAATGGTCTATTCTTGCCTTCCTCAAAAGCTCCCAATCTCACACTTTCTTCTACCTCAGCATATAGGTCTTCTTCCACAGAGATCTTGTTCAGTAAAGACTTAATCTTGTCATTTTCCTTATCCCTCCTGTCCTGCCAGTTCTTGTTAGTTTCCTCCCAATCCTATTATGATCACACATTTTTCTTTTCAGCAATATCTCTCACCACATACTCATTTTCCTTTAGTGCCTTTACCATTTCCCTCTGCGTAATCCCTTTATTTTCCTCTTCCTGCTTTTTTACTATCTCCCTAAACGACCTTTGTACCTCCTGATGTTCATAGTTCACTTCTTTCATCCTGGTGTCAATTAGATTAATACATTCCTCTTTCTTCAAGTCCCCTTCGGATATTTTTATCTCCATTTCCGTGAGTTTAGCCTTCATCTCTTCACATTGTTTCCTTAGTTGTTGGTTTTCTTTCTCCATCTGTACTTTTTCCTTCAATAGCTCTTTATTCGCTAGCGTTAACAAGTAGATCTCTTTTTTGAACGAATCATTCTTGGCTAGAACTCTATCCAGTTTTTCTTCTATTGACAAAATGTTTAGGAACTTACTTTCCAGCGCCTGGATTCTTGCATCCATATCAAGTTTCTGCAGGCCTTTTGGCGTAGTAATAAAACCTTCAAAGTCTCTGTTTGCCTGACGCCATTTTGTTGTTGTCAGCTGATTACGGCCAGAACGATCACCGTCCACACTCCCCTCTCAGGGATCACTCTCCATATCACTCACTTTCAACACTAAGAGACAGTAGGACATTAACAGACACAAACTTAGAGTTACCCGGGCCCTGTAATACCATAGGTATTTTCTTTCTTCCGTCGCAGGAGACAGCCGTCTCTCTCAGCAGCGACGACGTGTGTGTGTATTTACCTAATTGTAACATACGGGAAAAGAGCTATGCTCGTGTTGTCCCGTCTCCATATCTATTAATGTCCAGCTTTTTCTTAAAATCATGAATATTCCTTGCGTTGACCACTTCCACGTCTAAACTATTCCATGCTTCCACCCTTCTATGAGGGAAGCTATATTTTTCACATCTCTCCTATAAGTGGCCATTTTAGTTTTTCCCATGCCCTCTCGACATTCTTTCATTCCACATACACAGATCTTCCCTATCCATTTTTCCATGCCAATCATCACTCTGTATATTGCTATCAGGTCTCCCTTTCTCTTCTGTTTTCCAGGGTCGGAAGTTGCATTCTTTTCAGTCTGTCTTCATAAGTCAAATCTCTTAAGTCAGGCACCATTTTGTTGCAGCCCTCTGTACTTTCTCTAGTTTCCTTATGTGTTTCTTTAAGTTCGAGCCCACTGTATTGTTGCATATTCAAGCCTCGGTCTTATCATTGCAGTAATTATTTTCTTCATCATTTCTTCATCTAAATATCTGAACGCCACTCTTATGTTCCTCAATAAGTTCAATACTTCTCCAATTATTTTGTTTATATGTCTCTCTGGCGATAGGTCATTGGTAATTGTCACCCCAAGGTCTTTTTCTTCATGACTGGTTTATATGTCTTCATTTCCTATCTTGTACATACTCCTGATTCTTCTTTCACTCTTGCCAAACTCTATTTTCTTGCATTTTGTCGTGTTGAACTCCATTTGCCATGTACAGCTCCATTTCCATATTCTGTCCAAGTCTTCCTGGAGTAGTTCGCAATCTTTGTCACTTCTCACTTTTCTTAACAATTTTGCATCGTCTGCAAATAGGCTCACATAACTGGACACCCCATCCACCATGTCATTTATGTAGACCGCGAACATTACTGGTGCCAACACTGATCCCTGTGGAACTCCACTCTCCACCAAGCCCCATTCTGATGGTCTGTCCTTAATTATTGTTCTCATTTCTCTTCCGTGTGTGTGTGTGTTATGAAAACCTTTGATTTATTTTGTGTATGTGTATCCACCTAGTTGTATTTACTTAATTGTATGTTACAGATTTCAAATGGGGATCATAGTGACCTCTCTATGTAATGCGGGGGAAAAAAAATCAAATAAGTAAATAAAGAAATGAATTATAAATAAATAAATTACTTACGATGAATGAAGGAAAGATTACATGGTGTAACAAAATTTTGACTTTTTTTTGTCTGTGGTCAATTAATGTTATTTTCTATTTCCTTTCATCTAAAAAACGAAGAATATAATGCTAATTTTCTTTAAACTTAGATATTTATAAACTGGTCAGCAATGTTTTGAAATCCAGACAGATTCTACACTAATTTGGTGAAAAAAAATTAAAGAACTATCTAGATAACTCCAGAACCTTCAAAACTATTCTTTCCAATCGTTTCACCAGCTTCTAGAACATTCTTGCAACGTATAAGGCAGTATAAATGCAGGAAACGTATGCTCAACAGGTCAGTTCACTTCTACCCGTTAATGTGTAAACAAGTCGATCGTCATCAGTCGTTACTATCTGCATTCATCAAGCATGGCATCCAGAGGTTGTAAGCATCTGGCAGACGCATTTTGCTACGTCTGTGGTGAGCTTATCAAAACTAGAGCTAAAAAGTACTCTCTGGAAAGATCACTGAAAATGTGCGAGGCCTACAATGCATATTTTGGCATGCCTGTCGGGGATCAGGATAAACCTTGAGCACCTCATTTCACCTGCGAACTTTGCTAATATATATGTATGAGGCGTCTAGAACAGGAAGGGTATCCCCGCCAAAATACCAGTTTTCACTTTTTGGTGGGATTTAATAGGCTTATCCCTCTACTTATGAACAGCGTTGGCCGCATTTCGATATCGACCCTTGTTCGTGGTAGTTAAAGGGCTTAAAGTCCAGCGCTTTCTTGCTAGACCAAGCCGTGAGATAGCGAGCAAGACGGGTATCATTGCCATGCGCCACCACATGGGTCTCAGCCAATCACTGCGCAAGGCGCCAAGCCCACCTCTCAGCGAGCCAATCATAGCGTCCGGCCATCTTTGTTGTCCCGCGGCGTGTTTACATAGTGCCATTTAAACTTTTTCCTGGCTATTATTTCTCGCTTTCCATTGCCTTTCGGCCCAGCGCAAGGTGATTTTTTGGTATTATTTTGTCACCTGCATCACTGGGATACTTTGTATAAAGTGTACAATCAGCTGGCTGCCTGTACTAAGCCGGCAAAAATACATGAACCTGGATTTTTCCACCCCCCACAATCTTTGAATCATTGTTCTCGCGCCTCAGTAGGCCTCACTGTAAGATCGCATTGTGCTAATTTTTTCGAGGATTACACCCTATTTCGTGTTCAAGCTGCACGTCGCAAGGTAAGGGGGCGGGTCGAGGATGACTCCACGGAGGAGGACGAAGACCGCCTGGAAGATGATCCTGACTTCTAACCCCTCCCCACTCGCCCTTCAGTTACCTAGGCTGTACTCAACACTTCAGTAATGTAAGTGTTGGTGTCTTTGTATTAAAATGAAGTAATAATCAGTTGCAGCAATTGTAAGTGCCATGGCTAAAATTTAATAGTTGAAAATTTATAAGGAAATTTCCTTAAATTTATATCATATACATTTTTAGTTGCAAACTGTTATTATTATATCTTAATACAGTCCTAAAATCTGTTTTCCATTATCAATCCCTTTTATTTTTATGTATTTCCATGATGTTTTATTGTTGCAGTGCAATTGTACAAAATGAGAGTTTTCGTGATGGGGATAATTTTGTTTTTTTCCTCTAATGAGGTATTTTTTTCAAGGATAGGTTATTTCCTGTTACATATTCGGAAAGGTCTGTTCCAGGTGCATATTTTCATATATGATACTTTTCTCTAAGATCAATGGTTATAGAGTTACACGTTCATAATCATTGCCAAACTTTAAACGCGATTTACTCAAAATTAACTTTTGGCGGGGATATCCCTCTTGTTCTAGACGCCTCATATATATATATATATATATATATATATATATATATATATATATATATATATATATATATATATATATATAGTGATCCAAAAATGTTTTACAAATTCATAAATGGAAAACTAAATAAAAGGGAGGCAATAGAAAAGGTAAAAAACGGGGAAGAAGTATATGAAGATGCTGGAGAGATAGCTGAAATTTTGAATGACAACTTTTGCAGTCTTTACAAAGGAGGAGCATTTTATGGGAGGAAGGCCTACGGAAATAAAGCAAATGCAGGACATCATGGTTACTAAGGAAGACGTAAGGAAAATTATAAGCAATCTGGATATTAATAAATCAATGGGGCCTGATGGCATATCTGGGAGGTTGCTAAAAGAATGTAAGGATCAATTGTTGAACCCCATATTTGATATTGTGGATACCTCCATACGAACAGGATTAGTCCCGAAAGAGTGGAAAAGAGCTGACATTGTGCCTATATATAAAAATGGTAGTAGAATGAAACCGCTAAATTATAGACCAGTATCGTTGACTAGTATATTGTGCAAGGTATGTGAAGAAGTAATTAAAGCTAAGTGGAGTGAGTATCTAGAAAGTGAAAACATTCTGAGTGAAAGGCAGTTTGGTTTCAGAAAAGGAAGATCGTGTGTATCCAATTTATTATGTTTTTATTCAAGAGTGACTGACATACTGCAACATAGAGAGGGATGGGTGGATGCTATCTACCTGGACTTGAGAAAGGCCTTTGATAAAGAACCACACAATAGACTGATGTGGAAATTAAAGATGACTGGAGGAGTAAATGATAAACTAGCAAAATGGATGGAAAATTACTTAATGGGAAGAGAAATGAGAACAGTGGTGAGAGGAAAGAAGTCCGAGTGGAAGGTAACCAGTGGAGATCCACAAGTGTCAGTGCTGGGTCCCATCATGTTTTTGATTTATGTTAATGATATGCCAGTAGGAATTGACAGTTATATGAACATGTTTGCGGACGATACTAAAATTATGAGGAGAGTAAAGAATGTGGAAGATTGTAACAAGTTACAGGAAGATCTTGATAAAATCTATGAGTGGAGTAAAGAGTGGCAGATGGAATTTAATATAGACAAGACCCATGTTATGAAAATGGGAAGAAGTAGATACAGACCAAACTGGGATTACAAACTGGGTGATGAGAAAATTAAAGACACCAATGAGGAGAAAGACTTAGGAGTAATCGTGCAAAACACTTTGTCACCAGAGAAACACATTAACAAGATTTTTTGGAAAACATACAACATGCTTCAAAATATTGGCCTTGCATTCCACTACCTAGATGAAGGAATGATGAAGAAGATATTATGCACCTTAATAAGACCCCAGCTAGAATATGCAGCATGTGTCTGGTCACTGCATATGAAGAAAAATGTGAAGAATGTAGAAAGGGTACAAAGGCTGGCAACAAGGATGGTACCAGGACTCAGGGAGTTAGACTATGAGGAAAGACTGAGCTGGCTCTGACCACATTAGAAGAGAGAAGAACAAGAGGAGACATGATAACTATGTATAAATTGGTGAACAAGATTGACATACTGGATAGAGTGACCACAAGTAATTATCTCCGAGGACATGGAAAAAAGCTAATAAAGGACATCTGTCTAAATGACGTGAGAAAATATAGTTTCCCCCATCGTAGAATTGATAAGTGGAATAAACTGAGCAGTCATATCATTGACGCGGTGTGTGTCAATCAGATGAAAGAGAGTTATGACAGGAATGGACAAGGAGACAGGACACAGAGAGCTTAGCTCGGGCCCTGTAATACACAAATAGGTAAATACAAATAGGTAAATACACACACACACACACACACACATATATATATATATATATATATATATATATATATATATATATATATATATATATATATATATATATATATATATGCAATCCCTGTTTAACGAAGGTTCACACAACGAAATTTCGCTACAAAGAAGGTTTCATTTTACTACCTTCTGCTTATTTAACTAACACAAAAATCGCTTTAACGAAGTTTTATCCAGGTAATTTTTTCCAAATTTGAAAGCCCCGCCATATCACGCAAGCTGACAGGCTTTTGAATACACCACAAGCTGCCGGTACTAAGGCCAGCCTCAGGAGAAATCCTGGGACACCTGTAGAATAAAGATCAAGATCAAGATCAAGCCTCTCATGGACAACACGAGCACCACTCACTCCCCAGTCAAAACATAACAGCGTCAGCAGCAGCTCGTCTTCCCTAGCTCAACTTACCACCAAAACGCCCTGGAATGTGGCCTAGCATTCCTAAGAAGACCAGGAAGTCTCTTACTCTCGAAGTGAAGCTGGATATTATTCACGGACACGAGAGAAGCGAGAAAACTATAGCATTGCTCACCACCATCTTGACTCCATCTACTGTCTACTATTTTCAAGTAAGCAAACTCTATTAAGTAGGCTGGTGAGACTGTATCTTCCTTCCAAGCTAAAAGAACCACCTGAACTTGTGACTCTACAATGGATAAAATGGAAAGCCTTGTGGAAATGTGGTACATAAGTTTTGTATGCAGTACAATGATGCGCACTTTGTTTACATTCCACAGGTTGCTGGTTAGTGTATTTCCCGTTTCACTCTCCCTTCCTTCATAAAGTTAAGATCATCAACATTATAAAGTTATGTACATACATACATTAGTGTACATTATAATGACTTGAATTAAACTGCCTAAATGTTTAACTTCATAATTTTTACTTTCATTAACCTGTACAGCGTCAGAGACGTACGAGATACATCAGCTACTCTGAGCGAACTGGGTGTCAGAGACATATGAGATACGTCGTCGAGCTTCCTTTAGTTTTTGGAGGTATTGTATCCTCAAAACCTACCATTATACTGCCATCATGCACTGTAGACATTGTTCATGCTGCCTCCTCGTCCCTGCTAACATGAATGCTTCCTGTATTTATTTATTACATATCAGAACTTTAGCAGTTTCTGCTGCTTTCAGCTCGGTGTAGCGGGAAACTGACTCCTCAACTCCGCTAATATGAATGCAACGTAATTTCCATTACTTACTCTCACCATTTCAGATGTTTTTGAGAACTGTTATATTGTGGTAGTGAAAACTTTGTATGACATAAGAATTTCCCAATCGCTTTGTTATAAGGAAAAACAAGTACATATTACTTGGAAAATATTTCCACCGCGAAAGGCAACACTCCCTCGTGATATTTCGTTTATTTTTAGCCACAAACATTCCCGATATCTCTCTCTCTCTCTCTCTCTCTCTCTCTCTCTCTCTCTTCTCTCTCTCTCTCTCTCTCACTATGAAAGAAACTGCATTCAAGTATTTCCCCACACAATCTGCATGAGCATGTCTTCACTGCTCCATTCCTTGCCTGATAATAAATAAATAAATAAGTGTGTGTGTGTGTGTGTGTGTGTGTGTGTGTGTGTGTGTGTGTATTTACCTAGTTGTATTTACGTAGTTGTAGTTTTACAGGGCCTGGGCTTTATGCTCGTGTGGTCCCGTCTCCATATCTACACTTATCCAATTTTTCTTTAAAACTATGTACACTCTTTGCTGACACCACTTCCTCACTCAAACTGTTCCAAGTCTCAACACATCTTTGTGGGAAACTAAATTCTTTAACATCTCTCAGACATCGTCCCTTCCTTAGTTTCTTACTATGCGATCTTATGCTTCTAAAGTCATATTCTGCTCTCAGGATCAGTTTCTCATTATCCACTTCATCCATTCCATTAATCAATTTATAAACTTGTATCAGATCCCCTCTCTCTCTTCTCTGCTCCAAGGTTGGTAGATCCATAGCCTTTAGTCTCTCCTCATGTGTCATCCCTTTAAATTCTGGAACCATTCTTGTAGCCATTTTTTGTAGTCTCTAAATTTCTTATGTGTTTCTTTTATGGGAGTCCACACAACTCCTGCATATTCCAATCTAGGTCTTATTTTAGTACTTATCAATTTCTTCATCATTTCCTTGTCCATATAGTGAAATGCTACTCCAATATTCCTTAGCAAATTATACGTCTCTGAAAATTCTATCAATAAGGCTTACCGGTTGATTATTTTCTTCCATTGTCACTCCCAAGTCCTTTTCCTTTTTTACTTTTTCTAGTTCTACTCCATCTCCCATCTTATAGATTCCCACTGGTCGTCTTTCACTTTTTCCTATTTCCATGACATGGCTTTTGTCCACATTGAATTCCATCTCCCATTTTTTGCTCCATTTCCAGATCTTGTTTAAGTCTTCCTGTAGTATTTCACAATCCTCTTTTTGTTTAATGACTTTGCACAGATTTGCATCGTCCGCAAACAGATTTATGTAGCTGTTCATTCCCTCTGGCATGTCATTTATATATACGAGAAAAAGTATTGGCGCCAATACTGACCCCTGTGGCACTCCGCTGTCTACTGTTCTCCACTTGGACTTCATATCTTTAACTATCGTCCTTATTTCTTTCCCCCTTAAGGAATTCTTCATCCATCTCAATATGCTTCCTTTTAAGCTACCCTTCTCCTCTAACTTCCATAGTAATCTTTCATGTGGCACTTTATCAAACGCCTTTTTTAGATCTAAATAAATACAGTCAACCCATCCCTCTCTCTCTTGTACTTTATCAACTATTCTAGAGTAGAAACTCAATAAATTTTTTACACATGACCGACCTTTTCTAAAACCAAATTGGCTATTTGATAATATTTTGTTGTCTTCAAGAAACTCAATCCATTGCTTCTTTATTACTTTTTCACACATCTTGCATATTACACTAGTTAGTGATACCGGTCTGTAATTTAAAGGTTCTTCCTTCATTCCTCTCTTATATGTGGGAACCACCTCAGCTCTTTTCCACTCCACTGGCACTGTTCCATTTTCAATTGAGCATTTTATGATGTTGTATATTGGACTTGCTAGTTCTTCCCTGTGTGTGTGTGTGTGTATGTGTGTGTGTGTGTGTGTATTCACCTAGTTCTATTCACCTAGTTGTAATTTTACAGGGCCTGGGTATCATACTCGTGTGGCCCCGTCTCCATATCTACTCACATCCAACTTTCCTTTAAAACTATGCACACTCCTCGCTGACACCACCTCCTCACTCAAACCATTCCACACCTCCACACATCTTTGTGGGAAACTATATTTCTTCACATCCTTCAAGCATATTCCCTTGGCTATCTTTTTACTATGCGTTCTCGTAGTTCTATTTAAGTTTTCCTCTCTCAACATCTTTTGGTCATTATCCACTTCATCCAGTCCGTTCAACAGTTTATAAACCTGTATTAAATCTCCTCTTTCTCTTCTTTGTTCTAAGGTAAGCAAATTCATTTCTTTTAATCTCTCCTCTTAGGTCATTTCTGCCAATTCCGGAACCATTTTTGTTGCCATTCTCTGCAATCTCTCCAACTTCCTTATATGCTTCTTTTTATAAGGGGACCAAACCACTCCAGCATATTCCAATCTTGGTCTAATTATCGTACTAATTAATTTCTTCATCATATCTTTATCCATATAATGGAAGGCTAATTCAATATTTTTTATCAAATTATACGTTTCTCCAAACATCTTATCAATATGAGCCTCAAACTGCCCATGGTCTTGTATTATCACTCCCAAATCCTTTTCCTTTTCCACCTTTTTCAACACTACTTCTTCACCCATCTTATATGACCCTCTTGGCTGTCTTCCACTCTTCCCCATCTCCATCACATGACTTTTGCTCAGATTAAATTCCATTTGCCACCTCTTGCTCCATTCCCAAATCTTATCCAGATCTGCCTGTAAAATTTCACTATCTTCTTCACTCTTCACACACCTACACAACTTCGCATCATCTGCAAACAAATTAATATAACTGTTTACTCCCTCTGGCATGTCATTAATATATACAAGGAAAGGTATTGGTGCCAGCACTGAGCCTTGTGTGTGTTTGTGTGTGTGTGTGTGTGTGTGTGTGTGTGTGTGTGTGTGTGTGTGTGTGTGTGTGTGTGTGTGTGTGTGTAAGTGCGTGTCTAGGGATACAGTTATTTTATGACAGCAGACAAACCATTGTATCATGATATGCAACATATTTCAAGCAGGACAATACAATATTAGGAAAACTACATGAAAAAATACATTACACAGTCATCAAAGCATATTCAAATTCCAATCAGACAGCAGCAAAAATTGGGAGAAAGTATTTGTAACCAAAAATGTGGAAAGTTTTCTTTTTTGTTTTCATTATTTTATAATTTATTGAAGCAAAACATGACATGTGTTTTTTCAACTCAGGAACGATATTATGCATGTGTCCAACTCGGGGATTGACTGGTGAGAAACAAGGAAGCGAATAAACTAGTCACATAAGGCTTTGCTAAGTTGCTATATATATATATATATATATATATATATATATATATATATATATATATATATATATATATATATATATATATATATATACACACACACACACAGTATATACTTTTTTATTTTAACATATCCTATTACACTGAGTTGAACGTATCTGTATTTTTATACTTATGTTTTCATTCTGCTTTTTACAGGTTGGTATAGAGGGGAAAACAGAGCTATGAGATTTGCAATCCCCCGAATTTGGAGGGAACCAACTGATCACTCAAGCAATTGCTTTTTATGTATGGTAGACCCTTCCAAATGTCGAGCAGGCAAAAATGCGCCTGTTATCATATATCCTGACCTTCTGTCGTCCATTGCGCCAGTGCCACACTGCTCTGAGCTCCCCGTACCCACTCCTCCTAAAAGAGAGCAGCAGTGTTTACAAAAGGAAAGTAGTTCAGAAGTACATGAAGACACTGATCCAGAGTTCAGAGACACAACTGAGGAGAGAAATCCATACTACCCCAGCCAAGAAGACATCAATGACCTGATCAGAGATCTTGGCCTCACGAAGTCAAATGGCGAGCTTTTAACGTCGAGACTCAAGCAGTGGAATTTGTTAGATGAGAGTGTGCACATATCAGGTCAGAGAAAGCGTCATCAGCATTTTTCAAGCTTTTTCACTCGTCAAGATGAACTTTGCTTTTGCCACAACATGACCGGTCGGTTTGAGGCAATTGCAATTACCCTTAACCCCAAAGAGTGGCAACTCTTTATTGACAGCTTGTGCAGAAGCCTCAAAGCAGTGCTGCTTTATAACGGGAATATGTACCCATCTCTCCCCCTAGCCCACTCTGTCCAGCTCAAAGAGGAATACAAGAGTGTCAAGATGTTGTTAGATGCCTTCAAATGCCATATTGTTGTAACCCTGGAAAATTGAGATTCTGAGTTAACAGTTGCTTGGTGTAGGGGAAGGGTGTAAAAGTCATATGCTAAGGTCGGCCAAGCCAAACTCGACCATTTGGGCACCTAAAACAAGGTGCAAAGTTGCGCAAAAACATGACAGGAAAAGGCGAGACTAACATGTTGCATCCCGAGCTGTGTTGTCGTATCTCCACGCTCACAGCTGCTGGCAGCCAGCCAATCAGCAGTTTCAAGTCAAGGACAAAAGCTTTGTTACATGGTGTTATGAAAGAACTTAGAAAATCTATTTTGGAGAAATGGTAGTGAAACTGTGGTCAAGACACTGGGTTTAAAATTTTAGAAAAGAATTACCCCTGAAAGAATTCACACACTTTACAACAACTGAATTATATTAAATGAACTTCTATCCCCCACAATCACGTTTGTTTGTTTACAGTCCAGCCCACCGGAGAGGGGATATCTCACTCACAAGAAAATAAATACATAAAAGATACTACAACATAAAATCACTACACAGCCTAGTCCCAAAAGTTGACTCGTGGTGTCACACGCGATGGGGGGCTGCCTCAACTCGCACATGAAAAAAAACCTCACTTCACTTGTATTTGGTCACAAAAAACAGTTATTGGAGATGCGTACCAGGTAGTGACACAATCTCCCTCCACTGGCTTAAAACAACACCAAGGCAAGACACAACACTGGTAATAGTTAGCCTAACCATAAGCCAGCACACGCACAAGGATCAGGCTCATAGACTGTGTAGCCATATCTGTTCAGCTGAAAGGAGAAACTGCACTGAATAAACAATAAAAAAAAAAAAAAAAAAAAAAAAAATATATATATATATATATATATATATATATATATATATATATATATATATATATATATATATATATACACAAGCAACCCTCGCTTAACGAAAGTTCACACAACGAAATTTCGCTACAACAAAGGTTTCATTTTACTACCATCTGCTCATTTAATGAACACCAAACTCACTTTAATGAAGTTTTATCCAGGTAATGTGTTTCAAGTTTGAAAGCACCACTGTATCACGCAAGCTTTAGAATACACCAGCACCTCTCGTGGACAACACGCGCACCACTCACTCCCCTGTTCAAAACAGTAACAGCGTCAGCAGCAGCTCGTCTTCCCTCGCTCAACTTACCACCAAAACGCCCTGCAATGTCGCCTAGCGTTGCTAAGAAGACCAGGAAGTCTCTTACTCTTGAAGTGAAGCTGGATAGTATTCACAGACATGAGAGAGGCGAGAAAACTAATAGCATTGCTCGCCACCATCTTGACTCCATCTACTGCCTCTACTATTTTGAAGTCAGCAAACTCTATTAAGAAGGCTGGTGAGACCATATCTTCCTTGCAAGCTAAAAGAACCACCTGAACTCGTGACTCTACAATGGATAAAATGGAAAGCCTTGTGGAAAGGTGGTACCGTATTTTACGGCTTACAAGACGCACTTTTTCCTAAAAAATACCCTGGAAAACACTAGTGCGTCTTCCAAGATGAATGTTGTATTGTAAGGCAGCATCCAACCTCAAGTGAGCTTGGACACTTGACCGATAGTGACCTGGATTTGTATGTTGAGTCATTATATTATGATGTTGCTTAAGTACCATTTAATTCAGCCTTTTATATTATGTAAACCCAGTACTTAGGTGTTATAAGTATTTCCAATACCATAATCCTTCCTGCAGCCTACTCAGCGTGTGGGGAAAATGGCCCGCTCCCTCGTCTCATTGCAACACACATATGTACATGCACACGAACACGCACACATGCCAGGAGCCTTTATACCCTTATTAATAGAACATCCAAGTGGCTTACTCATTCAAGCAGGAGTCAAAACTCATGATGATAAAGCCTGTGAAGCACGACTACAAAATAAAATAAATACAAACTGCAGCACCGACGTGTTCGGTTTTGGCGATCAGACAAGTGATTCCGTAATGTAAATAACAGGTCCAAGACATGCCGTCGCCAGCCACTAAAACAAGAAGAGATGGACTGTTTCACTGTGTATATGTATTTACATATGGTGTTTTTAATTACATAGTTTTAAATTTGTGGTGAGTGCTCCAGCAAATTTGTAATGAGTGGTGAAACAATAGTGTCTTGCAGACTCCTTGCTTCTGAGGGAGGTGGTGGCGTAGTGGATAAGGTGGTGAGCGTGGGATCGGGCAGACGTCCACACGTAGGTTCGAATCACACCACGTACAGCCTTAAAACACTTTGCCATTTGTCGAGTGGTTTTAAGTTACCTACATGTCACCATGATACCCAGGTTCTAGGTGGTTACACTCAAGATGAGCTTGGGTGGTGATATGGGCCCTAATATATGGGTACCACTATAAATAAAATTGCCTGCGCCACTAATGGGCGGAAGCTTAACAGCGCTTCCCATACAATCTTCAAGTGTGCCTACAGGCGCTATAGGCCTTACCGTAAAAGAAAAAAAAAAAAAAAGATGTTTTTGTGTTCAGTGGTCGGGTATATGGTGAACGCGTTCTTGTATGAGAATGACTTTTTTTGTCTTAGAAATTTCTTTCAAATATTAGGGTGCATCTTCCAAGACGTCTTGCAAGCCGTGAAATACGGTATATAAGTTTTGTATTTGATACAATGATGCGCCCTTTGTTTACATTCACAGGTTGCCAGTTAGTGTCTTTCCCATTTCACTCTCCATTCCTTCATAGTTTTAAGATCATCAACATTATAAAGTTATAACGTACATACATACATTAGTGTACATTATAATGACTTAAATTAAACTGCCTAAATGTTTAACTTCATAAATTTTACTTTCATTAAACCTTTCATTGTACTATGATGCACTCTCACTTTGCTTACTCTCAATGTAAGTTCAAGTCAGGGGTTAAACTTGTTATAATCGGTTCGCTTAACGAAGTTTCGCTTAACGAAGGGTTTTTTAGGAACGTAACCCCTTCGTTAAGCGCGGGTCACCTGTATATATATATATATATATATATATATATATATATATATATATATATATATATATATACATGAAATATGTTTTTTTATATAAAAATTCATGCAAAAACCTACGGAGCGAGCATATAACTGACCTGTTCAGCCGAAAGGAGAAACTGCACTGGTCTGGGAAGCTTGTCTGGCTCTGTTTCTCACACTCAAGCATTTTCAGTCACCATGATAGGACTAGTGGGTAGTATTTTGATTGCCATTATTAAGGGGATGATATTACTGGGAAACACTTTCCCGTACAGTTAAGTTCTCCCTCTACTTCTGGAGTGAAAAATTTGTTAACAACTCTGATCATATAGCAAGTGAATTTAAGGCTTTTAATTCGTAAGGTGACTCATTACCATGTGTGTACTACGCTCACAACTATGATTCTTAATATCTAAAAACTTAATATTATTATCCCCGACACAACATCTACATTCATCTACATTTATCTAACTTTTGCTTGAATTTGTGCACACTTTCTGCTATTATAATCTCATTGCTTAATCTATTCCAGATGTCCACCATCGTATGTGGAAAACTGAACTTAGTGTTCCTCAGACACTGACTTTTCATGATCTTCTTGGAATGTCCTCTTGTTTCTCTATCCCCATCCTCCGTTAGTGTTATCACATCTTGTCTATCTATCTTTTCCATATGGTTTACTAACTTATACATAATTATTAGGTCCCCTCTTTCCTGTCTGTCCTTCAAGGTTGGTAATTCCATTTCCTTCACTCTTTTTTCATAGGGAAGATCCCTTATTTCTGTGATCATCTTTGTAACAGTCCTTTGGATTCTTTCTAGTTTCTTGATGTTTTTCTGCCTGTATGGTGACCATACCACTGCTGCATATTTCAGTTTAGGTCTTATCATAGTGGTTATTATCTTTTTATTATACTCTTAATCTTGTAATTGAACGCCACCTGATAGTGTCTTTTAGGTTGAAGCAAATAGCCCTTTTATGTGTTTTTATAAAGTCAGGATGTCTTGTATAATTACTCCCAGGTCTTTCTCTTCACTCCTTTCTATTAAAATCTGTTCTCTATTTTATATTCCCACATAGGCCTTCTATAACTTTTACCCATTTCCATTAGCTACATGGCATTTCCTGGTATTCAATTCTAATTTCCACTTGTGGCTCCAGTTCCAAATCATGTCAATAACTTTCTTCAATTCCATACAGTCTCGAATGTTCCTTATTACTCTCAAAAACTTTGCATCATCTGCAAACAAATTTATATAGCTACTCAAACCCTCTTGTACATCACTGGCATATACATGGAACATAATTGGTTCCAGCCCTGTGGTATTCCACAGGTAACTGTGTTCTGACTTGATGTGGTGTCTCTTATCATTGTCCTCATTTCCCTATCAGTTAAGTAGTCTGTTATCCAATTTAAGATATTTCCCTGTATTTTACCCATGTGTTCTATTCTCCATGGGAGTCTTCTATGGCATACTTTGTGGAAAGCCTTCTTAATATCTAGATACACTGTGTCAACCCATCCATCTCTCCCTTGTACTTTGTCTATTACTCTTGTATAAAAGCTTAGTAAATTTGTTATGCATGATCTTCCTTTCCTGAAACCAAATTAGAAGTTATATTTATTATTTCCTTTCCCTCCAGATATTTTAACCATTTTTCTATTATAACAATTTCACAAATCTTTCCCACAACATTAGTTAGTGACACTGCTTTATAATTTAGGGCTTAGTCTTTTTTCCTCCTTTGTATATTGGGACTATATTTGCTCTTTTCCACTCCTTGGGTACTTTCCCCTTCATTAGAGAGTTATTGATTAAGTCCCAGGTTGGTTCCACCAGTTCTTTACATTCTTTCAATGTCCATCCTGACACTCCATCTAGCCCCATTGCCTTTCTTACATCCATCTTTTATAGTAATTCTCTATTTTTGTTTTTCTATCACAATATCTCGTAATCCTTCCTGTGTCACTTGGCTGTTTGACTCTGTAAACTCTCCCTCTTCATAAAACACTGATTTCAAGCTCTCATTCATAAACTCACTCACTTCTGTTGTTTCATATATCCTTTTTCCCTTAATTAACTTACTTATGGTCTCTCTGTTTGTCAGTTTTCTATTTACATACTTAAAAAATGTTATGTCTAGCACTCTCCAGTAGAATTTTATCTTCTTGTTCTTTGTCCTTCCCTTCTTTTCTCCTTAGCTTCACTTCTCAGTTCTCTCTCTCTCTCTCTCCCTTTCTACTTGTTTCATCTCTTTATCCTTTCTATATTCTACCTTACCAGACAGTTTTCCATTTCTTGCTAATATTTCTTTTACCCCCACATGTGATCCCATTTTAAGTTTCACTGGTCTTTTGGTTCCCTCAATATATATATATATATATATATATATATATATATATATATATATATATATATATATATATATATATATATATATATACACCAAGTCTGTATATTTCCTCTGTTTCATTCTCAAGACTGCTTTTCATCTTGAACCACTGAGATGATTTCCTTAACCATCTTTTTCTCCTCCCTTCACAAATTTCACTGGATTCTCTTTTTTCTTCTAGTCCATATATAACAATGCACTTCTTTTTTGTCCACCATATCTCTCACTAATTCTTCCTTTTCTATGATTACTTGTATGACGGTGTTTTTCATTTTGTCTCTTATTTGTTGCTTAACTACTTTAGCAAAGTTCACTTTTCTTCATCTTGTTCTTTTTTCCAGACCTTCTTTCTTTCCTTTCTTTTTGTGTCACTTGTATCCTTTCCTGTTTGTACACCATTGTCCAGTTTTTGCTCTTTGCTCAAGTCCCTGCATTGCTGCTTTTTAGTTTGCACAATTGCCCTTAAGGGTGCTATTTTCTCTTTTCATTTTGCCCAGAGTTTTCTTCATGTTTTTATTCATTGTAATCATGCCCTCTAACTTTTTGCACCTCTCTCTCAGTTCTAGGTTCTCCACGATCAGTTGATCCTGTTGTTCAAAAATCCTGGCAACCGTTTCCCTCAGAACTTTTAAGTTCTCTGTCCAGTGAGATAATCCTTCTAATGCTGGCTCTCTCCTCCCTAAAATCTGAGAATTTCCTTTCTTTATTCCAATATCCTAGCTGCCTTAATCCTAGAAGAGTTTCAATAATTTCGTTCCTGCCTCTCTGTTTGGCTCCTTTGTTTATATAATTGGCAGAACTGATTGTGCTGTCCATATCCTCATCTACTTCCATACTTTTTCCCAGCCTTGACATAAGTAAAATTTAATGTACCTTTGGGGACCAGGTCACTAATCTAGCCCCCTCTCCCCTTGTAACACATCACCAGATATGCTGGGCTTTGTGGTCGGGTATAGGCAGTGTAACCAATGCCAGAGGTCTTTCTTTGCATTCACCTTGAACACTCGTCTGCTTATGTGTGTGTATTTACCTAGTTGTATTGTAAAGGGTATGAGCGGGGCTCATAGTGTCCTGTCTCCATGTCTCCATTTATTCAATATATCCGTAAAGTCATGCACATTATGTGCTGTAATGACTTCATTATTCAATGCATTCCACTTCTCCACCATTCTATGTGGAAAACTGTATTTTCCAACATCCTTCACACCCTGCCTCATTCTGATCTTTTTTACATGATCTCTTGTCGTTCTATCTTCTTTTGTCACCAGCACCAGGTCTTCCTTGTCTATCTTTTCAATGCCATTGACTATCTTGTACATTGTTTTTAGGTCTCCTTGTTCTCTTCTATCTTCAGCTGTTCTTCATATGTTAGTTCCTTTAGTTCCGGTACAGGCAAACCCCGCTTAACGAAGGGGTTACGTTCCTAAAAAACCCTTCGTTAAGCAAAACTTCTTTAAGTTGAAGTTGAGGTTGAAGTTGAAGTTCTTTGAGTTGAAAGAAAAACAACATGTCATGTTTTGCTGTTTGGGAGTGTTTGTGGCTAAAAATAGACACGAGATATAGCAAGGGAGTGTTGCCTTTCGCGGTGCAAATATTTTCCGAGTAATATGTACTTGTTTTTCCTTATAACAAAGCGATTGGAAAATTCTTATTTATGTCATACAAAATTTTCACTACCACAATATAACAGTTACCAAAAACATCTGAAAACGTAAGAGTAAGTAATGGAAATTACACTTTGTTCATATTAGCGGAGTTGAGGCGTCAGTTTCCCGCTACACCGAGCTGAAGGCAGCAGAAACTGCTAAAGTTCAGATATGTAATAAATAAATACAGGAAGCATTCATGTTAGCAGGGACGAGGAGGCAGCATGAGCAATGTCTACAGTGCATGATGGCAGTATAATGGTAGGTTTTGAGGACGCAATACCTCCGAAAACACGAGGAAGCTCGCCGACGTATCTCATACGTCTCTGACGCTCGGTTCGCTCAGAGTAGCCGACGTATCTCGTACGTCTCTGACGCTGTACGGGTTAAGCGGGGGTTGCCTGTACCATCTTTGTAGCAATCTTATGTTTCCGTTCTAATCTTCTTATATCTTTTTTTGAGCTTGGAGTCCACACCACAGCTGCATATTCCAGCTTTGGACGTATATATCATGCTTGTGATGATTTTTTTCATCATATCTTTCTCCATGAATTGAAATGCCACTCTTATATTAGGTAACATTTTATATGATATACCAAATATCTTGCTTATGTGTTTTTTGGGGTTCAGATTTTCCTGTATAATCACTCCCAGATCTTTTTCCTCTTTAATCTTCATTATTTGTTCCTCTCTTGTCAGATAGTTCCATATCAGTCTTCTTTTTGCTCTTCCCAAGTTCCATTACATGACATTTCTTGGCATTGAACTCCAATTTCCACTTCTTACTCCACTCATAGATTTGTTTATATCTTCCTGTAACAGCAAACATTCCTTCTTGGTTTTGATAACTCTTAGCAGCTTTGCATCATCAGCAAATAAATTAATACGACTATTTATCCCATTGTGAATGTCATTTTCATAAATCTGAAACGTAATGGGGGCTAACACTGGCCCTTGTGGCACTTTGCTTGTTACTTTACCCCAAGATGAGTATGTATCTCTGATCACAGTTTTCATCTCCCTGTCCTTCAAATAATTCCTTGTACTGAGTCACTGAGTGAGAGAGACATCAAAGCTTGAAATTAATCTAGAGAGAAAAATATTCATAAAAAAAAAATTTGCATAGACACAAGCATGAAGTGGTACATTATTTTTAGGGGATGAGTCATGTTATGACACATCTGCATGAGACATTTAAAAATGGCTTCTATTTACTTATCAAATAATCAACTGCACCAGGTAATTTAGGGTGTGAAGCTTTCAGAGAGACAGTGTTACAAATTAAATCCTGTAACACCCCTCTAATGTCCGAGTTGATCTGCCCTGGCCTTTTTTTTTTTTTTTTTTTTTTTTGTGTGTGTGTGTGTGTATTTACCTAGTTGTATTTACCTAGTTGTAGTTTTACAGGGCCTGGGCTTTATGCTCGTGTGGTCCCGTCTCCATATCTACACTTATCCAATTTTTTCTTTAAAACTATGTACACTCTTTGCTGACACCACTTCCTCACTCAAACTGTTCCAAGCCTCAACACATCTTTGCGGGAAACTAAATTTTTTAACATCTCTCAGACAGCGTTCCTTCCTTAGTTTCTTACTATGCGATCTTGTGCTTCTAAAGTCATATTCTTCTCTCAGGATCAGTTTCTCATTATCCACTTCATCCATTCCATTAATCAATTTATAAACTTGTATCAGATCCCCTCTCTCTCTTCTCTGCTCCAAGGTTGGTAGATCCATAGCCTTTAGTCTTTCCTCATATGTCATCTCTTTAAATTCTGGAACCATTCTTGTAGCCATTTTTTGTAGTCTCTAATTTTCTTATGTGTTTCTTTTTATGGGGAGTCCACACAACTCCTGCATATTCCAATCTAGGTCTTATTTTAGTACTTGTCAATTTCTTCATCATTTCCTTGTCCATATAGTGAAATGCTACTCCAATATTCCTTAGCAAATTATACGTCTCTCTGAAAATTCTATCAATATGGCTTACTGGTTGATTATTTTCTTCCATTGTCACTCCCAAGTCCTTTTCCTTTTTTACTTTTTCTAGTTCTACTCCATCTCCCATCTTATAGATTCCCACTGGTCGTCTTTCACTTTTTCCCATTTCCATGACATGGCTTTTGTCCACATTGAATTCCATCTCCCAATTTTTGCTCCATTTCCAGATCTTGTTTAAGTTTAAGTATTTCACAATCATCTTTTTGTTTAATGACTCTACACAGTTTCGCATCGTCCGTAAACAGATTTATGTAGCTGTTCACTCCCTCTGGCATGTCATTTATTTATACGAGAAAAAGTATTGGCGCCAATACTGACCCCTGTGGCACTCCGCTGTCTACTGTTCTCCACTTGGACTTCATATCTTTAACTATTGTCCTTATTTCTCTCCCCTTTAAATAATTCTTCATCCATCTCAATGTGCTTCCTTTTAAGTCACCCATCTTCTTTAACTTCCATAGTAATCTTTCATGTGGCACTTTATCAAACGTGTGTGTATTTACCTAGTTGTACTTACCTAGTTGTAGTTTTACAGGGCCTGGGCTTTATGCTCGTGTGGCCCCGTCTCCATATCTACACTTATCCAATCTTACTTTAAAAGTATGCACACTTGTTGCAGACACTACTTCTTCATTTAAACTGTTCCACGTCTCAATACATCGTTGCGGGAAACTATATATTTTTTTCTCAGCTTTTTACTATGCGGTTTTGTGCTTCGAATGTCATATTCTTCTCTCAGGATCAGTTTCTCATTATCCACTTGGTCCATTCCGTTGATCAATTTAAAAACTTGTATCAGGTCTCCTCTCTCCCTTCTTTGTTCCAGGGTTGGTAGATCCATAGCCTTTAGTCTTTCCTCATATGTCATCCCTTCAAATTCTGGAACCAATCTTGTAGCCATTTTTTGTAGTCTCTCCAATTTCCTTATGTGTTTCTTTTTATAAGGGGTCCACACTACTGCATTTTCCAATTTGGGTCTTATCAATTTCTTCATCATTTCTTTGTCCATGTGGTGAAATGCTACTCCAATATTCCTTAGCAAATTATATGTTTCTCTAAAAATTCTATTAATATGGCTTACTGGTTGATTGTTTTCTTCCATTGTCACTCCTAAGTCCTTTTCCTTTTTTTACTTTCTCCAGTTCTATTCCATCTCCCATCTTATAGATTCCCATTTCCATGACATGGCTTTTGTTCACATTGAATTCCATTTCCCACTTTTTGCTCCATTCCCATATCTTATTTAGGTCTTCTTGCAGTATTTCACAATCCTCTTTTTGCTTTATAACTCTGCACAGTTTCGTATCATCTGCAAACAGAATTATGTAGCTGTTCACTCCTGGCATGTCATTAATATGAATGAGGAAAAGTATTGGGGCCAATATTGACCCCTGTGGCACTCCGCTTTCTACTGCTCTCCACTTGGACTTCATATCTTTAACTACCGTCCTTATTTCTCTCCCCTTCAGATAATTTTCTATCCATCTCAATGTGTTTCCTTTTAAGCCACCCTTCTCTAACTTCCACAGTAATCTTGCAAGTGGCACTTTGTCAGACGCCTTTTTTAAATCCAAATAAATACAGTCAACCCATCCCTCTCTCTCTTGTACTCTATCAACTATTCTAGAATAGAAAGTCAGTAAATTAGTTACACAAGACCGTCTTTTCCTAAAACCAAATTGGCTATTTGATATTAATTTGTTGTCTTCAAGGAACTCGATCCATTGTTTCTTTATTATTCTTTCACACATCTTGCATATTACACTAGTTAGTGATACCGGTCTGTAATTTAAAGGTTCTTCCTTCCTTCCACTCTTATATATGGGAACCACCTCAGCTCTTTTCCATTCTACTGGTACTGTTCCATTTTCTATTGAGCATTTTATGATGTTGTATATAGGACTTGCTAGTTCTTCCCTACATTCTTTCAGTATTCTGCCTGAGACTTCATCTGGTCCCATTGCCTTGTCTTCATCCAGTTCCTTCATTAATTCTTTTATTTCAAGCTTGGTTACTTTAATCTCTTTCATATAGACTGTCTCTCTATTACCCTGTGGCCTTTCAAATTTAGATTCCTTAGTAAAGACCTCCTGGAATTTATTATTTAATAGTTCTGCCATACTTTTTAGGGTCTTCCACCATCCCGTTCTCTCCTTTTAACCTTTCTATTGTTTCTCTTTGTCTAATTTTTCCATTTATGAATCTATAGAACAATTTTGGTTGCTCCTTACATTTTTCGAAGTTCTTTTCCTCTTCCTTCCTTACCTTAGCATATTCATCTCTCGCTCCTTGAAGTTTTCCTTATTTGTTGGATTTCTATTTCTCCTCCATCTTTTCCATGCTCCATCTCTTTTCTCCTTTGCCCTAGCACACCTTGCATTAAACCAATCTTTCTTTCCTTCTTCTTTAGGTCTATATTTTGGGACATATTCCCTGACTCCTGTTTTGTATATTTCCAAAAATAAGTTATATTCTCTTGCATCGTCTCTGAGTTTTCCATCTCCTCCCAGTTTACATTTTTAAAATAGTTCTTGAGATTCTCAATATCAGCCTTTCTGTAATTTAATCGGTCTCCTTTGTATGAATCGTCTCTATCTTCCTTTCCTCTTCTATATCTATTTCTAATATTACATGGTCACTCTTTCCCAATGGGCACTTATATCTTATATCATCATTCATTTGTATACCCTTGTAAAATTAGGTCCAATCTCGCTGGCTCGTCGTTTCCTCTGAATCTTGTGCATTCCTTTACTCTCTGGTCCATCATATTGTCTATCATTAGGTTCAGAATCTTTCTCCCAGGCTTCTTCCCCATACCACTTTCATAATTTTCCCAGTCCACTTCTTTACAGTTGAAATCTCCTACTAATATAACTTTTTTCCTTTCTTTAACGATTCTCATTAGACTCCTTATTGTGTCATCTATCATGTCTTTATATTCTTGATTGATCCATGAATTTGTTTTTGGTGGCACATATGTTACAATGATTGTTAACTCTTTTTTATTAATATGCATCTTAACATACAATACTTCTGATTTCCTTCCGCACATTCCATTTGGTTTATCACTATCTCCTTTCTTAACATTTTCATGACTCCTCCTCCTTTACCCACTCTGTCTTTTCTCCATACATTATACCTATTATCCAAGACTATTTTGATTTCCTCATTTAGTTTTGTTTCAGCCAGGCATACAATATTTGGATTTTCTTTCTTTATGTAATATCTTAATTCTAATTTACTTGATAAAACCCCGTCTATGTTCGTATACATCATTTTTAGTCTCTTGCTTTTATCATTTTTAGTTAAACTTGTTCCGCTTTTTTCTCTTCCTTCTCGTTTATATACCATTTCCTTATCCTGTCTCTAGAATTCTCCAAAAATGCTTTTTTCCTCTTCTGACCTTTCATTAATTTTTTTCCCTTACTGCTGCTGCCAGTTCATTGTATCTCTTCCTTTCCTCCTCATTTCTATTTTTCTTTATATAGATATCCTTGCAGTCTTCTGTTTCTCTAAGTTTTGTTGTTCTATATAATATTTCTTCTGCTGCTGCTTGTGATTTCAGTAATATTTTAATTGGTTTCGTTTTTCCTTCTTGATATGGTCCCATTCTGTTTATTTCTTCTACTTCCTCTTCCAAGTTCTGCCTATCTTAGTCGTTTATATTCTTCAGTAGGTCTTTGACTGATTTCATTTCTTCTTTTTCTCTTTTTGGTCTATATTTTATATTTTTTCTTTTATTCCAAATACGACTACACTCTTCTTTTTTCTGCAATTTCTAACTAGATTTTCTTTTGTCTTGAGGACTCTATCATTTGTTGTCATATTTTCTTCTTTTCTTTAAGTTGTTCTTGAATCACCTCCTGAAAATCGGCCTTATCTTTCTTATCTTGGACTCTCCATGCTTGTACTTCTTTTTTAATCATGTTCTGTACTCTTTCCTCTTCCTTGTTTACTAGATCTTTCAGCTTCTCTTTTCTTTCTCGGCTTTACGAATCCTTCTTCCATCTGCTTCTTGTAGTTAGCTACTTCCTTTTTTAGTTCTTCGTTTTCCGCTCTTAGCCTAGCTTCGTTTTCTTCCACTTTTCTTATCCTTTCTCTCAGTCTTATAAACTCCTTTTCCTGTTCTTCATTCTCTTTCATTTCCATCTTCTCCTTTATCAGTTTATCTAGTTTACATTCAATATTGAACACTCTCTTAAGTAGTGAAGTAGTCGTCGTATCGAACCCTTTGAATACGCGTTCTCCCTCACCAACATAGTCATCATCAGCCCTTTCTCTATTCTCATGTCTGCATTTGGATGGAATCTCTTTTTCACTCATTATTCCTTAATAATTGATTTCATGAAGAAAAAAAAATGAGTCCACACTACCTGCCCAGGCAGTAATACTATACAACCGGTATGTAGTGAAGATCAGCTGATCGTCGGAACTGCGCCAGTGCGTCCGCCCTCAACCGTGTCTCTCGTGTGTATTTACCTAGTTGTATTTACCTAGTTGTAGTTTTACAGGGCCTGGGCTTTATGCTCGTGTGGTCCCGTCTCCATATCTACACTTATCCAATTTTTCTTTAAAACTATGTACACTCTTTGCTGACACCACTTCCTCACTCAAACTGTTCCAAGTCTCAACACATCTTTGCGGGAAACTAAATTTTTTAACATCTCTCAGACATCGTCCCTTCCTTAGTTTCTTATTTTGCGATCTTATGCTTCTAAAGTCATATTCTTCTCTCAGGATCAGTTTCTCATTATCCACTTCATCCATTCCGTTAATCAATTTATAAACTTGTATCAGATCCCCTCTCTCTCTTCTCTGCTCCAAGGTTGGTAGATCCATTGCCTTTAGTCTCTCCTCATATGCCATCCCTTTAAATTCTGGAACCATTCTTGTAGCCATTTTTTGTAGTCTCTAATTTTCTTATGTGTTTCTTTTATGGGAGTCCACACAACTCCTGCATATTCCAATCTAGGTCTTATTTTAGTACTTATCAATTTCTTCATCATTTCCTTGTCCATATAGTGAAATGCTACTCAATATTCCTTAGCAAATTATACGTCTCTCTGAAAATTCTATCAATATGGCTAACGGTTGATTATTTTCTTCCATTGTCATTCCCAAGTCCTTTTCCTTTTTTACTTTTTCTAGTTTTACTCCATCTCCCATCTTATAGATTCCCACTGGTCGTCTTTCACTTTTTCCCATTTCCATGACATGGCTTTTGTCCACATTGAATTCCATCTCCCAATTTTTGCTCCATTTCCAGATCTTGTTTAAGTCTTCCTGTAGTATTTCACAATCCTCTTTTGTTTAATGACTCTGCACAGTTTCGCATCGTCCATAAACAGATTTATGTAGCTGTTCACTCCCTCTGGCATGTCATTTATATATACGAGAAAAGTATTGGTACCAATACTGACCCTGTGG
The DNA here is from genome assembly GCF_017591435.1 of Portunus trituberculatus. Lineage (NCBI taxonomy): Eukaryota > Metazoa > Arthropoda > Malacostraca > Decapoda > Portunidae > Portunus > Portunus trituberculatus. Next base: position 96,807 of record NW_025541371.1, read on the forward strand.
CACTCGCTGTCTACTGTTCTCCACTTGGACTTCATATCTTTAACTATCGTCCTTATTTCTCTCCCCCTTAAGTAATTCTTCATCCATCTCAATGTGCTTCCTTTTAAGCCACCCTTCTCCTCTAACTTCCATAGTAATCTTTCATGTGGCACTTTATCAAAAGCCTTTTTTAGATCTAAATAAATACAGTCAACCCATCCTCTCTCTCTTGTACTTTATCAACTATTCTAGAGTAGAAACTCAATAAATTTGTCACACATGATCGACCTTTTCTAAAACCAAATTGGCTATTTGATAATATTTTGTTGTCTTCAAGAAACTCGATCCATTGCTTCTTTATTACTTTTTCACACATCTTGCATATTACACTAGTTAGTGATACCGGCCTGTAATTTAAAGGTTCTTCCTTCCTTCCGCTCTTATATATGGGAACCACCTCAGCTCTTTTCCACTCCACTGGCACTGTTCCATTTTCTATTGAGCATTTTATGATGTTGTATATTGGACTTGCTAGTTCTTCCCTACATTCTTTCAGTATTCTGCCTGAGACTTCATCCGGTCCCATTGCCTTTTCCTCATCCAATTCCGTCATCAACTTTTTATTTCAAGCTTGGTTACTTTAATCTCTTTCATATAGACAGTCTCTATTACCCTGTGGTCTTTCAAATTTGGATTCCTTAGTAAAGACCTCATGAAATTTAATATTTAACAGTTCTGCCATACATTTTGGGTCTTCCACCATTCCGTTTTCTCCTTTTAACCTTTCTATTGTTTCTTTTTGTCTTATTTTTCCATTTATGAATCTGTAGAACAATTTTGGTTGTTCCTTACATTTTTCGACAATGTCCTTTTCATAGTTCTTTTCTTCTTCCTTTCTCACCTTAGCATATTCATTTCTTGCTGTTTTGAAGTTTTCCTTATTTTCTGGATTTCTGTTTCTTCTCCACCTTTTCCATGCTCCATCTCGTTTCTCCTTTGCCCTAGCACATCTTGCATTAAACCAATCTTTCTTTCCTTCTTCTTTAGGTCTATATTTGGAACATATTCCTGACCCCAGTTTTGTATATTTCCAAAATAAGTTATATTTCTCTTGAACCGTTAATGAGTTTTCCATTTCCCAGTTTACGTTTTTAAAATAGTTCTTGAGATTCTCAATATCAGCCTTTCTGTAATTTAATCGGTCTCCTTTGTATGATTCATCTCTATCTTCCTTTCCTTCTTCTATATCCATCTCTAATATTACATGGTCACTCTTTCCCAATGGGCACTTGTATCTTATATCATCGTTAATTGGTATATCCCTTGTAAAAACTAGGTCTAATCTTGCCGGCTCATCGTTTCCTCTGAATCTTGTGTTTTCCTTTACTCTTTGGACCATCAAATTATCTATCATTAGGTTCAGGAATCTATCTCCCCAGGCATCTTCCCCATACCACTTTCATAATTTTCCCAGTCTACCTCCTTACAGTTGAAATCTCCTACCAATATCACTTTTCTCCTTTCCTTAATGATTTTTTGTAAGACTCCTTATTGTGTCATCTATCATGTCTCTATATTCTTGGTTAGTCCATGAGTTTGTTTTTGGTGGCACATATGTTCCAATGATTGTTAACTCCTTTTTGTTAATATGCATCTTAACATACAGTATTTCTGATTTTTCTTCCCCAAACTCCACTTGATTTACCACTATCTCCTTCCTTAACATCATCATGACTCCTCCTCCTCCTTTACCCACTCTGTCTCTCCTCCATATATTATACCTTTTATCTATGTCTATTTTTATTGCCTCATTTAACTTTGTTTCCACCAGGCATACAATATCTGGTTCTTCTTTCTTTATGTAATCTCTTAATTCTAATTTACTAGATAAAATCCCATCTATGTTTGTATACATCATTTTTAATCTCTTGTTCTTATCATTTTTAGTTAAACTTGCTCCATTCTTTTCTCTTCTTTCTCTTTTATATACCATTTCCTTATCCTGTGTGTGTGTGTGTGTGTGTGTGTGTGTGTGTGTGTGTGTGTGTGTGTGTATTTACCTAGTTGTATTTACCTAGTTGTTGTTTTACAGGGCCTGGGCTTTATGCTTGTGTGGCCCCGTCTCCATATCTACACTTATCCAATTTTTCTTTAAAACTATGCACACTCATTGCTGACACCACTTCCTCACTCAAACTGTTCTAAGTCTCAACACATCTTTGCAGGAAACTATATTTTTTAACATCTCTCAGACATCTTCTCTTCCTCAGTTTCTTACTATGCGATCTTGTGCTTCTAGTGTCATATTCTTCTCTCAGGATTAGTTTCTCATTATCTACTTGATGCATTCCGTTAATCAAATTATAAACTTGTATCAGATCCCCTCTCTCTCTTCTCTGTTCCAGGGTTGGTAGATCCATAGCTTTTAGTCTCTCCTCAAATGTCATCCCTTTAAATTCTGGAACCATTCTTGTAGCCATTTTTTGTAGTCTCTCCAATTTCTTTATGTGTTTCTTTTATGTCCACACAACTTCTGCATATTCCAATCTGGGTCTTATTTTAGTACTTATAAATTGCTTCATCATTCCTTTGTCCATGTGTAGTGAAATGCTAATCTAATATTCCTTATCAAATTATGTCTCTCTGAAAATTCTATCAATATGGTTTACTGGTTGAGTGTTTTCTTCCTTCGTCACTCCCAAGTCCTTTTCCTTTTTTACTTTTTCTAGTTCTACTCCATCTCCCATCTTATAGATTCCCACTGGTCGTCTTTCACTTTTTCCCATTTCCATGACATGGCTTTTGTCCACATTGAATTTCATCTCCCATTTTTTACTCCATTTCCAGATCTTGTTTAAGTCTTCCTGCAGTATTTCACAATCCTCTTTTTGTTTTATGACTCTGCACAGTTTCGCATCGTCCACAAACAGATTTATGTAGCTGTTCACTCCCTCTGGCATGTCGTTTATATATATGAGAAAAAGTATTGACGCCAATACTGACCCCTGTGGCATTCCGCTGTTTACTGGTCTCCACTTGGACTTCATATCTTTAACTACTGTCCTTATTTCTCTCCCCCTCAAGTAATTTTCCATCCATCTCAATGTGCTTCCTTTTAAGCCACCCTTCTCCTCTAACTTCCATAGTAATCTTTCATGTGGCTCTTTATCAAACGCCTTTTTTAAATTCAAATAAATACAGTCAATCCATCCCTCTCTCTCTTGTACTCTTGTCAACTATTTTAGAGTAGAAACTCAATAAATTTGTTACACACGACTGACCTTTTCTAAAACCAAATTGGCTAATTGATAATAATTTGTTGTCTTCAAGAAACTCAATCCATTGTTTCTTTAATACTCTTTCACACATCTTGCATATTACACTAGTTAGTGATACCGGTCTGTAATTTAAAGGTTCTTCCTTCCTTCCGCTCTTATATATGGGAAGCACCTCAGCTCCTTTCCATTGTACTGGTATTGTTCCATTTTCTATTGAGCATTTTATGATGTTGCTAGTTCTTCTCTACATTCTTTTAATATTTTGCCTGAGACTTCATCCAGTCCCATTGCCTTCTCATCTAATTCCATTATCAACTCTTTTATTTCAAGCTTGTTTACTTTAATCTCTTTCATATGGACAGTCTCTCTATTACCCTGTGGTCTTTCAAATTTGGATTCCTTAGTAAAGACCTCATGAAATTTACTATTTAACAGTTCTGCCTTACTTTTTGGGTCTTCCACCATCCTGTTCTCTCGTTTTAAACTTTCTATTGTTTCTTTTTGCCTTATTTTTCCATTTATGAATCTGTAGAACAATTTCAGTTGTTCCTTACATTTTTTGACAATGTCCTTTTCATAGTTCCTTTCTTCTTTCTTTCTCACCTTAGCATATTCATTTCTTGCTGTTTTGAAGTTTTCCTTATTTTCTGGATTTCTGTTTCTCCTCCATCTTTTCCATGCTCCATCTCTTTTCTCCTTTGCCCTAGCACACCTTGCATTAAACCAATCTTTCTTTCCTTCTTCTTTAGGTCTATATTTCGGGACATATTCCCTGATTCCTGTTTTGTATATTTCCAAAAATAAGTTATACTTCTCTTGCACCGTCTCTGAGTTTTCCATCTCCTCCCAGTTTACGTTTTTGAAAAAGCTCTTAAGGTTCTCAATTTCAGCCTTTCTGTAATTTAATCGGTCACCTTTGTATGATTCGTCTCTATCTTCCTTTCCCTCTTCTATATTCATTTCTAATATTACATGGTCACTCTTTCCCAATGGGCACTTATATCGTATATCATCGTTCATTTGTATATCCCTTGTAAAAACTAGGTCTAATTTTGCAGGCTCATTGTTTCCTCTGAATCTTGTGTTTTCCTTTACTCTTTGGACCATCATATTATCTATCATTAGATTCAGGAATCTGTCTCCTCAGGCTTTTTCCCCCATACCACTTTCATAATTTTCCAAGTCCACCTCCTTACAGTTGAAATCTCCTACTAATATCACTTTTCTCCTTTCTTTAATGATTCTCGTAAGACTCCTTATTGTGTTATTTATGATTGGTCCATTAATTTGTTTTTGGTGGCACATATGTTCCAATGATTGTTAACTCCTTTTTATTAATATGTATCTTAGTATACAGTATTTCTGATTTTTCTTCCCCAAATTCCACTTGATTTACCACCATTTCTTTCCTTAACATCATCATGATTCCTCCTCCCCTTTTACCCACTCTGTCTCTTCTCCATATATTGTACCTTTTATCTATGTCTATTTCTATTGCCTCATTTAACTTTGTTTCCACCAGGCATACAATATCTGGTTCTTCTTTCTTTATGTATTCTCTTAATTCTAATTTACTTGATAAAACCCCATCTATGTTCGTATACATAATTTTTAATCTCTTGTTCTTATCATTTTTAGTTAAACTTGCTCCATTTTTTTCTCTTCTTGCTCTTTTATTTACCATTTTCTTACCCTGTTTCCTATAATTCTCGAAAAAAATGCCTTCTTCTCCTCCTCTGACCTTTCATTATTTTTTTCCCTTGCTTCTGCCACCAGTTCATTGTGTCTCTTCCTTTCCTCCTCGTTTCTATTGTTCTTTATATATATATCTTTGCAACATCCTGTTTCTCTGAGTTTTGATGTTCTATATAGTGTTACTTCTTTTGCTGCTTGTGATTTTAGGAGTATCTTAATTGGTCTCACTGTTCCTTCTTGATATGGTCCCATTCTATGGATTTCTTCTACTTCCTCTTCTAAGTTCTGTCTATCCTCGTCATTTAGATGTTTTAGTAGGTCTTTTACTGATTTCATTTCGTCTTTTTCCCTTCTTGTTTCTATCATTAATGATTTCATCTTTAGGATTCGATTAATGATATTTTATGTTTAGAGTATAATTGGTCACTAGTTAATGACGCTTGTTAGGAAGATAAGAACTGAGGATATCTTTTTCAGTCCACTGTGTCCGCTTTCTGACCCGCTATCCACCATCCTGTTATTATTAGTATAGTGTACTCTATCGTGAAAGAGGATGTAATACCAATGAAAGTGTTAATGTAGTTTCCATAACATTATTAGATTCATGTTCACTCTCTTATTATTAACTATTAATATATAGTGTTAATGTTATTATATAGGATTGTTATGTTCTGTTTACCTTTTTTTTTATTCCTCAGGATTGTGATATTGAGGTGGTGATTATGGATAATTTTCCTAGGTGGTTATATTTGATGTGATGATTGATGAATTTCATTCAGTGTGTCTTACTCGATAACTCGGGATGGATTCAGAACGGGGTTTACTCTGTGGTTCAGGACAAAAAGAGGAGTTATTGCTGTGAGTAAAGTTAGTTACCTTTGTAAAAGTGTAACACTTATGCATATTGAATATTGATATATATGTGAGCTCTTGTTAGAAATTACTAATTGATTATTGTTTCCTAGGTCGAAACGTAAAAATAAATCGTTATGACAGTCTCCTGTAGTTTACCTGAGCTATCAACAGTACATTGGTGTATATTTAACATTCTTTTCTTTCAGGCCAAAAATGATTACACTTTTTTTTTCTGCAATTTCTCTAATTAAATTTTCTTTTTTCTTAAGGACTCCCATCATTTTGTATGTCATATTTTCATCTCTTTCTTTTAACTGTTCTTGAAATACTTCCTGAAATGTTTCCTTGTCTTTCTTATCTTGGATTCTCCATGCCTGTACTTCTTTTTTAATCATGTCTTGTACTCTTTCCTCTTCTTTATTAACTAGATCTTTTAGCTCCTCTTTTTTCTTTCTCGGCTTTACAGAGACCTTCTTCCATCAATTTCTTGTAATTAGCTACTTCCTTTTTTAATTCTTCATTTTCTGCTCTTAGCCTAGTTTCGTTTTCTTCCACTCTTTTTATCCTTTCTTTCAATTTCTGGAGCTCTTTTTCCCGTTCATCATTCTCTTTCATTCCCATACTCTCTTTTATCCATTTATCTAATTTACATTCAATAGTCAACACTATTAAATGGTGAAGTATGTGCCGTATCAAAGCCTTCAAATGCTCTTTCTCCCTCACCAACAGTCATCATCATCTTTCATTCTTTCCCTGTGTGTGTGTGTGTGTGTGTGTGTGTGTGTGTGTGTGTGTGTGTGTGTGTGTGTGTGTGTGTGTGTGTGTGTGTGTATTTACCTAGTTGTAGTTGTAGTTTTACAGGGCCTCTTTATGCTGTGGTCCCTCTCCATATCTGCACTTATCCAATTTTTCTTTAAAACTATGTACACTCTTTGCTGACACCACTTCCTCACTCAAACTGTTCCAAGTCTCAACACATCTTATGGAAACTAAATTTTTAACATCTCTCAGACATCGTCCTTCCTTAGTTTCTTATTTTCGATCTTATGCTTCTAAAGTCATATTCTTCTCTCAGGATCAGTTTCTCATTATCCACTTCATCCATTCCGTTAATCAATTTATAAACTTGTATCAGATCCTCTCTCTCTTCTCTGCTCCAAGGTTGGTAGATCCATTGCCTTTAGTCTCTCCTCATATGCCATCCTTTAAATTCTGGAACCATTCTTGTAGCCATTTTTGTAGTCTCTAATTTTCTTATGTGTTTCTTTTATGAGTCCACACAACTCCTGCATATTCCAATCTAGGTCTTATTTTAGTATTTATCAATTTCTTCATCATTTCCTTGTCCATATAGTGAAATGCTACTCCAATATTCCTTAGCAAATTATACGTCTCTCTGAAAATTCTATCAATAAGGCTTACCGGTTGATTATTTTCTTCCATTGTCACTCCCAAGTCCTTTTCCTTTTTTACTTTTTCTAGGTCTACTCCATCTCCTATCTTATAGATTTCCACTGGTTGTCTTGCACTTTTTTCCCATTTCCATGACATGGCTTTTGTCCACATTGAATTCCATCTTCCATTTTTTGCTCCATTGTGTGTGTGTGTGTGTGTGTGTGTATTTACCTATTTGTATTTACCTATTTGTGTATTACAGGGCCCGAGCTAAGCTCTCTGTGTCCTGTCTCCTTGTCCATTCCTGTCATATCTCTCTTTCATCTGATTGACACACACCGCGTCAACGTCATGACTGCTCAGTTTATTCCACTTATCAATGCTACGATGCGGGAAACTGTATTTTCTCACGTCATTTAGACAGATGTCCTTTATTAGCTTTTTTCCATGTCCTCGGAGATAATTACTTGTGGTCACCTTTATCAACTCTCTATCCAGTATGTCAATCTTGTTCACCAATTTATACATAGTTATCATGTCTCCTCTTGTTCTTCTCTCTTCTAATGTGGTCAGCCCCAGCTTCCTCAGTCTTTCCTCATAGTCTAACTCCTGAGTCCTGGTACCATCCTTGTTGCCAGCCTTTGTACCCTTTCTACCTTCTTCACATTTTTCTTCATATGCGGTGACCAGACACATGCTGCATATTCTAGCTGGGGTCTTATTAAGGTACATAATATCTTCTTCATCATTCCTTCATCTAGGTAGTGGAATGCAAGGCCAATATTTTGAAGCATGTTGTATGTTTTCCAAAAAATCTTGTTAATGTGTTTCTCCGGTGACAAAGTGTTTTGCACGGTTACTCCTAAGTCTTTCTCCTCATTGGTCTCTTTAATTTTCTCATCACCCAGTCTGTAATCCCAGTTTGGTCTGTATCTACTTCTTCCCATTTTCATAACATGGGTCTTGTCTATATTAAATTCCATCTGCCACTCTTTACTCCACTCATATATTTTATCAAGATCTTCCTGTAACTTGTTACAATCTTCCACATTCTTTACTCTCCTCATAATTTTAGTATCGTCAGCAAACATGTTCATATAACTGTCAATTCCTACTGGCATATCATTAACATAAATCAAAAACATGATGGGACCCAGCACTGACCCTTGTGGAACTCCACTGGTTACCTTCTTCCACTCGGACTTCTTTCCTCTCACCACTGTTCTCATTTCTCTTCCCATTAAGTAATTTTCCATCCATTTTGCTAGTTTATCATTTACTCCTCCAGTCATCTTTAGTTTCCACATCAGTCTATTGTGTGGTACTTTATCAAAGGCCTTTCTCAAGTCCAGGTAGATAGCATCCACCCATCCCTCTCTATGTTGCAGTATGTCAGTCACTCTTGAATAAAAACATAATAAATTGGATACACACGATCTTCCTTTTCTGAAACCAAACTGCCTTTCACTCAGAATGTTTTCACTTTCTAGATACTCACTCCACTTAGCTTTAATTACTTCTTCACATACCTTGCACAATATACTAGTCAACGATACTGGTCTATAATTTAGCGGTTCCATTCTACTACCATTCTTATATATAGGCACAATGTCAGCTCTTTTCCACTCTTTCGGGACTAATCCTGTTCGTATGGAGGTTTCCACAATATCAAATATGGGGTTCAACAATTGATCCTTACATTCTTTTAGCAACCTCCCAGATATGCCATCAGGCCCCATTGATTTATTAATATCCAGATTGCTTATAATTTTCCTTACATCTTCCTTAGTAACCATGATGTCCTGCATTTGCTTTATTTCTGTAGGCCTTCCTCCCATAAAATGCTCCTCCTTTGTAAACACTTTGCAAAAGTTGTCGTTCAAAATTTCAGCTATATCTCCAGCATCTTCATATACTTCTTCCCTGTTTTTACCTTTTCTATTGCCTCCTTTATTTAGTTTTCCATTTATGAATTTGTAAAACATTTTTGGGTCACTATCACAGTTTTCCACCACCCTCTGTTCATATTCCTTCTGTGCTGTTCTCCTTACTTCAACATATCTATTCCTTGCTGTTTTGTAGCCTTCCCTTGATAATACATCACTTTTTTTCTTAAGTTTCTTCCATGCCTTTTTCTTTGTTCTTTTTGCTTCTTCACAATTTCTATTAAACCACTGTTTATTATTTAAAGTCCCCTTCTGTAATATGGCACAAACTTTTCACAGCAGAGTTATACAAATCCATAAATTTATCGTATTTCAATTGCATATCTCTTTCCTGGTATACCACGGACCAGTCAATTTCATTAAAGAACTCCCTTATATGGTTATAATTTGCCCTAGTATAATTTAATTTTTCCTCCTGGTTCCACAATCTTATTCGTGCTTAATTCTGTATCCAGCTCAAAGCTTAGGACATCATGATCGCTTTTCCCCAAGGGACTTTCATGTTCAATTTCCTCTTTAGAGAGATTCCCTGGTAAATACCAAATCCAACCTTGCTGCAACATCTTGTCCCCTGCACCTTGTTGGTGATCTCACCCACTGTGTCATCAAGTTATTTGTTGCTACCTTTAACAATTCTTCTGCCCACTCACCACCATTCACCACTTCGTAGTCTTCCCACACTATTTCTTTGCAATTAAAGTCTCCAACTATCATCACTCTATCCTTTCTGATGAGTTCTTGCTTCATTCTGTCTAGAGTATTTCTCATCACCATTTGGTACTGTTCATATTCCCAAGCACTGGTTCTGGGTGGTATGTATACTGTTATAATATTAATGTCCCTCTTGCCATCTGTTATAAGCATACTTATCACTTCCTCATTTCTCTTACTATAGTTCACCTCCTTCACTATCAGATCATCCTTAGTAAGAACCATTATACCACCACCACCTTTATTTTTTCTATAATTTCTCCATATTTTGGAGTGTTTTACAACAAACCAGTCTAGCTTTATTTCGGGCCTTAGCTTTGTTTCCACTACACACATTATGTCGGGTTCGTTATTTCTTAGGTAATCCATACATTCTAGCCTCTTAGACAGAAATCCATCTATGTTCGTGTAAGTCACTTTTATTCCATTCCTAGTCTCGTTCTTCCATGTAATGCCTATTCCGTCTGTTTTATCCACCACTTCTTTAGTCTCCCATTTCTCATCCTCCAAAAAAACTTGATCTTTTCCTCCTCTGTTCTTTCGTCATTCCTCTCCTTCACTTCAGATACTAGCTCCTTCATCTTCATTCTCTCATCCTGTGACATATTTCTTCTTATGTAAATGGTTTTGGTTTCCTCAGAGTCCTTAAGTTTCCAAGCCCTCCTCAACAAGGCCTCCGCTGCCACCTGAGACTTTAATTTCAATTTTAATGGTCTATTCTTGCCTTCCTCAAAAGCTCCCAATCTCACACTTTCTTCTACCTCAGCATATAGGTCCTCTTCTTCCACAGAGATCTTGTTCAGTAAAGACTTAATCTTGTCATTTTCCTTATCCCTCCTGTCCTGCCAGTTCCTGTTATTTTCCTCCCGCAATCCTATTATGATCACACATTTTTTCTTTTCAGCGATATCTCTCACCACATACTCATTTTCCTTTAGTGCCTTTACCATTTCCCTCTGCGTAATCCCTTTATTTTCCTCTTCCTGCTTATTTACTATCTCTCTAAATGACCTTTGTACCTCCAGATGTTCATGATTCACTTCTTTCATCTTAGTATCAATTAGATTAAGACATTCCTCTTTCTTCAAGTCCCCTTCGGATATTTTGATCTCCATTTCCATGAGTTTAGCCTTCATTTCTTCGCATTGTTTCCTTAGTTGTTGGTTTTCTTTTTCCATCTGTACTTTTTCCTTCAACAGCTCTTTATTCTCTAGTGTTAACAAGTAGATCTCTTTTTTAAATGAATCATTCTTTGCTAGAACTCTATTCAGTTTTTCTTCTATTGTCAAAATGCTTAGGAACTTACTCTTCAGTGCCTGGATTCTTGCATCCAAGTCAAGTTTCTGTAGTCCTTTTGGCGTAGTAATAAAACCTTCGAAGTCTCTAGTTTGCCTGGACGCCATTTTTGTTGTTGTCAGCTGATTACAGCCAGAGCGATCACCGTCCACACTCCCCTCTCAGGGATCACTCTCCATATCACTCACTTTCAACACTAAGAGATAGTAGGACATTTACGGACACAAAACTTAGTGTACCGGGTGTGTGTGTGTGTGTGTGTGTGTGTGTATTTGTGTGACGGTGTGTGTGTGTGTAATTGTATTTACCTAATTGTAACATACGGAAAAGAGCTATGCTCGTGTTGTCCCGCTCCATATCTATTAATGTCCAGCTTTTTCTTAAAATCATGAATATTCCTTGCTGACCACTTCCACGCCTAAACTATTCCATGCTTCCACCCTTCTATGAGGGAAGCTATATTTTTCACATCTCTCCTATAAGTGGCCATTTTAGTTTTTTCCCATGCCCTCTCGACATTCTTTCATTCCACATACACAGATCTTCCCTATCCATTTTTTCCATGCCAATCATCACTCTGTATATTGCTATCAGGTCTCCCTTTCTTCTGTTTTCCAGGGTCGGAAGTTGCATTCTTTTCAGTCTGTCTTCATAAGTCAAATCTCTTAAGTCAGGCACCATTTTGTTGCAGCCCTCTGTACTTTCTCTAGTTTCCTTATGTGTTTCTTTAAGTTCGAGCCCACTGTATTGTTGCATATTCAAGCCTCGGTCTTATCATTGCAGTAATTATTTTCTTCATCATTTCTTCATCTAAATATACGAACGCCACTCTTATGTTCCTCAATAAGTTCAATACTTCTCCAATTATTTTGTTTATATGTCTCTCTGGCGATAGGTCATTGGTAATTGTCACCCCAAGGTCTTTTTCTTCATGACTGGTTTTATGTCTTCATTTCCTATCTTGTACATACTCCTGATTCTTCTTTCACTCTTGCCAAACTCTATTTTCTTGCATTTTGTCGTGTTGAACTCCATTTGCCATGTACAGCTCCATTTCCATATTCTGTCCAAGTCTTCCTGGAGTAGTTCGCAATCTTTGTCACATCTCACTTTTCTTAACAATTTTGCATCGCCTGCAAATAGGCTCACATAACTGGACACCCCATCCACCATGTCATTTATGTAGACCGCGAACATTACTGGTGCCAACACTGATCCCTGTGGAACTCCACTCTCCACCAAGCCCCATTCTGATGGTCTGTCCTTAATTATTGTTCTCATTTCTCTTCCTACCAAAAGTCTTCCATCCATTTTAGTAAACTGCCATGCACTCCTCCTACCATTTCAAGTTTCCAGATCAGTCTCCGTGTGGTACCTTATCAAAGGCCTTTTTAAATCCAGATATATTCCATCAGCCCAACCATCTCTTTCCTGTATTACATCTATCACCCTCGAATAGTAACATATCAGGTTTGTCGCATGAACGCCTTTTCTAAAACCAAATTGACACTCACAAAGTATGTCATTTTTCTCCAAGAAGTCTGTCCATCTATTCTTCACCACCCTCTCACACATCTTAGCTACCACACTTGTAAGTGACACTGGTCTATAGTTCAATGGGTCTCTTGTTACCTGATTTATAGATTGGGACAATGTTAGCTCTTTTCCAGTCTTGGGGCACTACACCTTCCCTTAATGAGGCATCAATTACTTCACAAACTTTTTCTGCCAGTTGCTCCCTGCATTCTCTTAAAATCCATCCTGATACCCCATCAGGTCCCACAGCTTTTCTCACTTCTAAACTCCCCATCATATTCTTGATCTCCTCCACAGTTACTTGAAACTCCTTCATAATCCCTTTCTGTTCCATTACCAGTGGTTTGTCAAAAGCAGTCTCCTTTGTGAATACCTTCCGAAAGCATCCATTCATAGCCTCTGCCATTTCCTCACTGCATACTCCATTTACTTCTAAACTTTCAATACTTTCTCTATTTTTGATGTTGTTGTTCACATGTCTGTAAAAAGCCTTGGTTGGTCTTTACATTTATCAATTATATCCTTTTCTTGTTTCTTTCTTTCTTCTCTTCTAATCAACACATATTCATTTCTTGCTCTTTTGTAACTTTCCCACTGCTTAATCCGTCTTTTCCTTCTCCACCTCTTCCATGCATCCTCTTTTCTTGTTCTAGCCTTTTCACATCTATCGTTAAACCAGTCCTGCTTTCCAACTTCTATGTTGTCTTATTGGTACAAATTTTTCTCACCTTCTTTGTATATTTTTATAAATTCCTTCCACTTTTCATTTGCTCCTTAGCACTCTTGAATTTCATCCAATTTGTCTCTTGAAAGAATTTCTTTAGGTTTCCAAAATCTGTCTTGGCATAATTCCATCTTCCCACTTTATATTCTTCATTTCTTCTAGATTTCTCTTCATCTATCACCTTGAACTCCAAAACTGCATGATCACTCTTTGCTAAAGGGCACTCCACCCTCATCTCCTCAATGACCATTGGCTCTGTACTAAAGACCAAGTCCAGTCTTGACGATGCTCCCTCTCCTCCAAACCTAGTATCTTCTTTGACCCACTGAGTTAACACATTTTCCATTGCCAGTGTCAATAGTGTATTTCCCCATGTTGTCTCTGATCCTTCCATTGACCAGTCCTCCCAACACACCTCTTTACAATTAAAATCTCCCATCATTATAGTTCGTTCACAGCCACCCAACATTTCTTCCAGACATGTTCCTGTATCACTTATCATTTCTTCATATTCCTGTACTGACCATGCATTTGTCTTAGGTGGTACGTACACCACTATGTAGTGCCTCTTTTTCCTTCATTAGTTTCTGCTCTGATCTTTAGCACTTCTGCCTTTCCCATACCTTCTTTCACTTGATCCACCTTTATATCTTTTTTAACCAGCAACATCACTCCTCCTCCCATCTTACCTACTCTATTTCTTTTCCAAACATTATATTTCCCTTCTCCAACCATCATCAGGTCTTCTCCCTCTCTCAGTTTTGTTTCGGTAAGACCCACAATATCTGGGTTCTTGTCCCTCAAGTAATCGTTGAGTTCTAAAATCCCCGATATCACTCCATTTATGTGTGTGTGTGTGTGTGTGTGTGTGTGTGTGTGTGTGTGTGTGTGTGTGGTGGGGGATGAAATTTGCATAAGTCAGACATTTGCTTTTGTCGGACCAACCTATTTTCCTATTAGTTCAAGTTAGCAAGGGTCAGTAGTACTGTTATCAGAGGGAGGAGGAGAGGGAGGGACAAGCCTATGTGGAGTTTAGCAAAGGTTTGAGAGAAGAGTTCAGCTTTAAAGACAGATGAAATGGCAGTGGTGCCATCAGAATGAAATAAAGAAGGGAAAGATGAAGAAGTGAAGTTATTGGAGAAGTTTTTGACCAGATGCCAGAAGTCTTGTGGGAAGTTGGAGTTTGAAAGATTTTGATATTTTCTATTTATGGAAGAGTGTTTGGCAAGTTGGAAAACAGACTTGGCATGATTCTGCATGAGATTCAGGAGATGGAGGGCTCAAGTACCTTTTGTGGGCAACTTCTCTATCATGTATAGCATAAGAACAGGCTGTGCTAAACCAAGGTTAGAAGGCTTAGGTTAAGAAAAAAAATGAGGGATGTATACTTTCATACCAGACACTATCACCTCTGTTATGTGTTCACTTCACAGAGATGGGTCTCTGACATGGAGACAGTGATCATTCCAGGGTAAATCAGGATAATACCTCCTCAGGTAACCCCCACCAACTGGCAGAGGCACAATGCCAGAGGCACTTCCACCTTGGGGGATTCTCAGCAGGGATATGAGAAATAGGTCAAGATACAGAAATATTAATCACTCATACATCGCAAAAAGATTAGGGTAATGATTTCTTTAGATAGGCTGCAGTACACATTTATTGATCACGTCCACAGCTTAGTTTGACAGGTAGCCTGTGATTGAGTAGTAGCACTGTGAAGGGAAGGGACTCAAGGGAGGAGGAAAGTCACCTGTAAGATCAAGATCAATATCAAGATAAGTCTTTTGGTTGTTCAGACTCACCACCGAGTGGCACCTGCTAACTTAACTGAATTTTGGTAAATATGTTTGTGCTGCTGGAATCGCGAATGTGTGGATCTCTCGAAAGCGGAACTTGTGAATGTTGAGGGCCTACTGTACTTATATATAATGGCTGGACAGTGAACTTGAAGGAGAAGTAAAAAATGTTGTAATGCTTAGAAAACATGAAACATGAAGCCATAACACATACGAGCAGGAACAATGTGGCTTAACCAAAACATAAACATGACGCAGAACTGTCTCATTGGTTCTTTGTAATGTAAAGCTTAATTTATATATTTTGACATTTAATTATTATTTTTGTTGTTAAAATTTATTTTCATTTATTTAATCGTTTTTTGCAAAAAAAAAATTTAGCAAATATATTTTGTTCTCATATGAAAATGAAGATCTCTGTACTTAATAAGTAAATTACTGAAAGAAAAAGCTGGGTTACTAGCAGCAGCATAAAAAAAAAAAAAAAAGCAGGGACTTGATGTGCAGGCTGGGAGAGGATAGCATGATTAGACATATTCATTAGAGTTTGTTACTTGAGTGTTTATAAAGATTTGCTCTAAACAAAGGAAGAGATTAAATGGCAAAATCAACAGGAAGAGAGTTCCACAGAGCAATTCCTCTGATATTGAAAAAGCATCTGCATATTTCTAGCTGGGTTCAGACATATGCAATCTTGAATTAATGTACTCTCATCCTGTCAGTAGGGAGTTGGATAAAGAATTCACTAAGAGAAATGACACAAATGAAAGATGTTTCAATACAGTAATACTACGCTTAACGAATGTTCGTCTAACAAATTTTCGGTTTAACGTACTATATAAAGTTAGACCAAAAAGTCCGCATAACGTACAACCACATCCGTTTTAGTGAATTTTCTGGGTTTTAATTTACCTGGTGAGGGACTGAACGAAGCAGCTTTGCTGTGATTGGCTGCCTCCCCGCCTCTGTCTCTAGCGTTCCTGGAGCTGGATCCAAGATTCTTTAACAACGTCAGAGCAACCTCCTGCCGCGAAATGGCATCCATGAACGCTTGGAGGGACGGTGATGAAGTTGCTATCAGGTTGCTCTGAGGTTGCTGGGAACCACTTCTGGAGGTAGTGTTACTATCTTATATATGCATTTATGTTCACAAAACAACATTTCTATTAGCTTTTTACAAACCTTGACCCAAGAAAGGATTGTTTTGTAATGCATAAAGTGAAATCTTTCATGGAATGCCAAAAAATAAAGCAGAGATGAGAGCGCCCACAGACGAGGCGGAGAGAGACTCGTGGCAACTCGGCCGCTTCTTTTCATTAGTAATTCACTATCACTCAGTGCCACGGAGTCGAGGTGAATTACTAATGAAATACCACGGTATTTTATTAGTAATTCACCATCACTCAGTGCCACGGAGTTGTGGTTATCCTCATGGCATGAGCGTATATGAATACTAAGATATGATATCCATTATAGCAGGCAATAGAGGAGTGGAAACATAAATATTGTGGTGAAAGACAACACGCAAGCTTAAAGGGTCACAAGAAGAAGAAGTGGCCAAGTTGCCGTGAGTCTCCACCTCGTCTGTGGGCGATCTCATCTCTGCTTTATTTTTTGGTATTCCATGCAAGATTTCACTTTATACATTACAAAACAATTATTTCTTAAGAGCAAGGTTTGTAAAAGTTAATATATATATATATATATATATATATATATATATATATATATATATATATATATATATATATATACACACAGTAAGGTCTCGGTTTATGTCAGAGTTACGTTCCTGAAACATGAAGTTGATTTTTACGTAACTCGAGTACATTTCAAAGCATATTATCGAGTTTTCAACCAATCATTGTTTATGGTCATTCAGGTAAGTTAAAGATTATATTGTTATATTATTTACAACTATATAGGAATATGAAACACAAGTTTGTTTTTGTTGTTGATTAGGGCCACGGATGCGAAGGACTGCAGGTTGCCGAGAGGGGTGGCCCTGAGGCCACCAGGAGGGTGGGCAGGTCGAATGTTGTGACACCCAGGGCAGACAGCTGGGAGCATAGTGCAGTGCGATGGGAGTAGAAGCGTGGGCAGCGGGGCAGGAAATGCAATAGGAAAGGGCAATAGGGATCAACAGACAGGCGCAGACGGTGCAAGTGAGCTGCAAGTGTCGTGTGGCCCAGGCGAGGCTCCGGAGTTGTTATTGTTGTGATGGGTGCGCGAACCCTCAAGGTCGTCAACCTCCCTGTTGTCATGGTAACGGGCTTCCCATTTTCTTCTTCACTCCCTCACACACAGCTGCTGCCTCCCTTCTCATGTCTTTAATTACGTCCTCTTTTTCTTGTAGCGTAATGGTTTTCCTTTTCTTAGCATCACTGCTGTCACTAAGGAGTTTTCTCTTTGGTGCCATTGAGCAAGATACTAAGAACTTGAGTCAGTAAACGCAGAAGTAGGATAACACTCTTGCCAGGGGCGACAGTGTGGTGGAACTGAGGCAGGGTGTTATTGTATTCAAGCGTGAGACGGGCGGTGTGACGGGTAACCACAAACAATAACAATAAATCTCGCGCTCTACGATTTAAAATTTTTTTATTTTTTCTAATCTTAAATTGCCTTATAGTGGACTGACGTAACTACAAGTTTGACGTAACTCGAGACCGACTTTACCCGGGACTTTACTGTATATATATATATATATATATATATATATATATATATATATATATATATATATATATTTATATAATTTTTTTTTTAACACATGTGGTATGTTGGGGACCAGCCCAGACCGCATCCCCCTTATTTCCATTATTTCCTATGGGAAAATTACGTCCGCTTAACGAATTTTTGCTCTACGAACAGATTTGACACCCCCTATCCTGTTCGTTAACCCCTTCACAATGGTGGCGCCTATGTGGGCGTCATGAAGCCCCAGTAGCAAGTACGGTGATGCCTACGTAGACATCATATTTCTTTTCTGAGCTTTCTTCAGTTCAGTTGTCCCGTATAGTGTGTTGGATACCAACTACACAGAGATGCTGTCCTTGAAATCCTAGTGCTCCTCCCACCATCCTTGTCTCCACCAATCACTAAAGATAAGCTACATGCCTTGTGTCTAAAATTACCCAATGGCATAGACTGTTCCCATCTCTCTCTCTCTCTCTCTCTCTCTCTCTCTCTCTCTCTCTCTCTCTCTCTCTCTCTCTCTCTCTCTCTCTCTCTCTCTCTCTCTCTCTCTCTCTCTCTCTCTCTCTCTCTTTTTCTCTCTCTCGAAGATAAGTTACATGCGTCCGCCTTGTAACATTTGTGAAAACACACACACACACACACACACACACACATATTAAGATGCATATTAATACAAAAAAGATAACAATCATTGTAACATATGTGCCACCAAAAACAAATTCATGGACCAATCAAGAATATAAAGACATGATAGATGACACAATAAGGAGTCTAACGAGAATCGTTAAAGAAAGGAGAAAAGTGATATTAGTAGGAGATTTCAACTGTAAAGAAGTGGACTGGGAAAATTATGAAAGTGGTATGGGGGAAGAAGCCTGGGGAGAAAGATTCTTAAACCTAATGATAGACAATATGATGGACCAGAGAGTAAAGGAATGCACAAGATTCAGAGGAAACGACGAGCGAGATTGGACCTAGTTTTACAAGGGGTATACAAATGAATGACGATATAAGATATAAGTGCCCATTGGGAAAGAGTGACCATGTAATATTAGAAATAGATATAGAAGAAGGAAAGGAAGATAGAGACGATTTATACAAAGAAGACCGATTAAATTACAGAAAGGCTGATATTGAGAATCTCAAGAACTATTTTAAAAACGTAGACTGGGAGGAGATGGAAAACTCAGAGACAATGCAAGACAAATATAACTTATTTTGGAAATATACAAAACAGGAGTCAGAATATGTCCCAAAATATAGACCAAAAGAAGAAGGAAAGAAAGATTGGTTTAATGCAAGGTGTTCTAGGGCAAAGGAGAAAAGAGATGGAGCATGGAAAAGGTGGAGGAGAAATAGGAATCCAACAAACAAGAAAAACTTCAAGGCACCGAGAAATGAATATGTTAAGGTGAGGAAGGAAGAGGAAAAGAACTTGAAAAGATATTGTCGAAAAATGTAAGGAGCAACCAAAATTGTTCTATAGATTCATAAATGGAAAAATTAGGCAAAAAGAAACAATAGAAAGGTTAAAAGGAGAGAACGGGATGGTGGAAGACCCAAAAAGTATGGCAGAACTATTAAATAAAAAATTCCAGGAGGTCTTTACTAAAGAATCCAAATTTGAGAGGCCACAGGGTAATAGAGAGATTAAAGTAACCAAGCTTGAAATAAAAGAGTTAATGAAGGAACTGGATGAAGAGAAGGCAATGGGACCGGATGAAGTCTCAGGCAGAATACTGAAAGAATGTAGGGAAGAACTAGCAAGTCCTATATACTACATCATAAAATGCTCAATAGAAAATGGAACAGTGCCAGTAGAATGGAAAAGAGCTGAGGTGGTTCCCATATATAAGAGTGGAAGGAAAGAAGAACCTTTAAATTACAGACCGGTATCACTAACTAGTGTAATATGCAAGATGTGTGAAAGAATAATAAAGAAACAATGGATCGAGTTCCTTGAAGACAACAAATTAATATCAAATAGCCAATTTGGTTTTAGAAAAGGATGGTCTTGTGTAACTAATTTATTGAGTTTCTATTCTAGAATAGTTGATAGAGTACAGAGAGAGAGGGATGGGTTGACTGCATCTACTTGTATTTAAAAAGGCGTTTGACACACACACAAGATTACTGTGGAAGTTAGAGGAGAAGGGTGGCTTAAAAGGAAGCACATTGAGATGGATAGAAAATTATTTGAGGGGAGAGAAATAAGACGGTAGTTAAAGATATGAAGTCCAAGTGGAGAGCAGTAGAAAGCGGAGTGCCACAGGGGTCAGTATTGGCACCAATACTTTTCCTCATTTATATTAACGACATGCCAGAAGGAGTGAACAGCTACATAAATTTGTTTATGGATGATACGAAACTGTGCAGAGTTATAAAGCAAAAGGAGGATTGTGAAATACTGCAAGAAGACCTAAATAAGATCTGGGAATGGAGTAAGAAGTGGAAATGGAATTCAATGTGAACAAAAGCCATGTCATGGAAATGGGAAAGAGTGAAAGACGACCTGTGGGAATCTATAAGATGGGAGATGGTGTAGAACTGGAGAAAGTCAAAAGGAAAAGGACTTAGGAGTGACGATGGAAGAAAACAATCAACCAGTAAGCCATATTGATAGAATTTTTAGAGAAACATATAATTTGCTGAGGAATATTGGAGTAGCATTTCACTACATGGACAAAGAAATGATGAAGAAATTGAAATAGATGAATAGAAATTGATAAAAAGAAACACATAAGAAAATTGAGAGGCTACAAAAATGGCTACAAGAATGGTCCCAGAACTTGAAGGGATGACATATGAGGAGAGACTAAAGGCTATGGATCTACCAACCTTGGAACAAAGAAGGGGAGAGGAGACCTGATACAAGTCTATAAATTGATCAACAGAATGGACCAAGTGGATAATGAGAAACTGATCTTGAGAGAAGAATATGACATCCAAGCACAAGATCGCATAGTAAAAAGCTGAGAAAGGCAAGATGTCTGAGAGATATTAAAAATATAGTTTCCCAGAGATGTATTGAGACGTGGAACAGTTTAGATGAAGAAGTAGTGTCTGCAAAGAGTGTGCACACTTTTAAAGTAAGATTGGATAAGTGTAGATATGGAGACGGGGCCACACGAGCATAAAGCCCAGGCCCTGTAAAACTACAACTAGGTAAATACAACTAGGTAAATACACACACACACACACACACACACACACACACACACACACACACACACACACACACACACACACACACACACACACACACACACTCTCATACACCCAAAAAGTATGGCAGAACTGTTAAATAGTAAATTTCATGAGGTCTTTACTAAGGAATCCAAATTTGAAAGACCACAGGGTAATAGAGAGACTGTCTATATGAAAGAGATTAAAGTAACCAAGCTTGAAATAAAAAAGTTGATGATGGAATTGGATGAGGAAAAGGCAATGGGACCAGATGAAGTCTCAGGCAGAATACTGAAAGAATGTAGGGAAGAACTAGCAAGATCAATATACAACATCATAAAATGCTCAATAGAAAATGGAACAGTGCCAGTGGAGTGGAAAAGAGCTGAGGTGGTTCCCATATATAAGAGCGGAAGGAAGGAAGAACCTTTAAATTACAGGCCGGTATCACTAACTAGTGTAATATGCAAGATGTGTGAAAAAGTAATAAAGAAGCAATGGATCGAGTTTATTGAAGACAACAAAATATTATCAAATAGCCAATTTGGTTTTAGAAAAGGTCGGTCATGTGTGACAAATTTATTGAGTTTCTACTCTAGAATAGTTGATAAAGTACAAGAGAGAGAGGGATGGGTTGACTGTATTTATTTAGATCTAAAAAAGGCTTTTGATAAAGTGCCACATGAAAGATTACTATGGAAGTTAGAGGAGGAGGGTGGCTTAAAAGGAAGCACATTGAGATGGATGAAGAATTACTTAAGGGGGAGAGAAATAAGGACGATAGTTAAAGATATGAAGTCCAAGTGGAGAACAGTAGACAGCGGAGTGCCACAGGGTCAGTATTGGCACCAATACTTTTTCTCGTATATATAAATGACATGCCAGAGGAGTGAACAGTTACATAAATCTGTTTGTGGACGATGTGAAACTGTGCAGAGTCATTAAACAAAAGAGGATTGTGAAATACTACAGGAAGACTTAAACAAGATCTGGAAATGGAGCAAAAAATGGGAGATGGAATTCAATGTGGACAAAAGCCATGTCATGGAAATGGGAAAAAGTGAAAGACGACCAGTGGGAATCTATAAGATGGGAGATGGAGTAGAACTAGAAAAAGTAAAAAAGGAAAAGGACTTGGGAGTGACAATGGAAGAAAATAATCAACTGGTTAGCCATATTGATAGAATTTTCAGAGAGACGTATAATTTGCTAAGGAATATTGGAGTAGCATTTCACTATATGGACAAGGAAATGATGAAGAAATTGATAAGTACTAAAATAAGACCTAGATTGGAATATGCAGGAGTTGTGTGGACTCAAAAAGAAACACATAAGAAAATTAGAGAGACTACAAAAATGGCTACAAGAATGGTTCCAGAATTTAAAGGGATGGCATATGAGGAGAGACTAAAGGCAATGGATCTACCAACCTTGGAGCAGAGAAGAGAGAGAGGATCTGATACAAGTTTATAAATTGATTAACGGAATGGATGAAGTGGATAATGAGAAACTGATCCTGAGAGAAGAATATGACTTTAGAAGCACAAGATCGCATAGTAAGAAACTAAGGAAGGGACGATGTCTGAGAGATGTTAAAAATTTAGTTTCCGCAAAGATGTGTTGAGACTTGGAACAGTTTGAGTGAGGAAGTGGTATCAGCAAAGAGTGTACATAGTTTTAAAGAAAAATTGGATAAGTGTAGATATGGAGACGGGACCACACGAGCATAAAGCCCAGGCCCTGTAAAACTACAATTAGGTAAATACAACTAGGTAAATACACACACACACACACACACACACACACACACACACACACACACACACACACACACACACACACACACACACACACACACACAGACACCTAAGAAATAACGAACCGGACATTATGTGTGTAGTGGAAACAAAGCTAAGGCCCGAAATAAAACAAGACTGGTTTGTTGTAAAACACTACAAAGTATGGAGAAATGATAGAAAAAATAAAGGAGGTTGTGGTATAATGGTTCTTACTAAGGAAGATCTGATAGTGAAGGAGGTGAACTACAGTAAGAGAAATGAGGAAGTGATAAGTATGCTTATAACAGATGGCAATAATATTATAACAGTATACATACCACCCAGAACCAGTGCTTGGGAATATGAACAGTACCAAATGGTGATGAGAAATACTCTAGACAGAATGAAGCAAGAACTCATCAGAAAGGATAGAGTGATGATAGTTGGAGACTTTAATTGCAAAGAAATAGTGTGGGAAGACTACGAAGTGGTGAATGGTGGTGAGTGGGCAGAAGAATTGTTAAAGGTAGCACCAAATAACTTGATGGCACAGTGGGTGAGATCACCAAGAAGGTGCAGGGGACAAGATGTTGCAGCAAGGTTGGATTTGGTATTTACCAGGGGAATCTCTCTAAAAGAGGAAATTGAACATTAAAGTCCCTTGGGGAAAAGCGATCATGATGTCCTAAGCTTTGGACTGGATACAGAATTAAGCACGAATAAGATTGTGGAACGCTGGGAGGAAAAATTAAATTATTCTAGGGCAAATTATAACCATATAAGGGAATTCTTTAATGAAATTGACTGGTCCGTGGTATACCAGGAAAGAGATATGCAATTGAAGTACGATAAATTTATGGATTTGTATAACTCTGCTGTGAAAAAGTTTGTGCCATATTATAGGAAGGGGACTTTAAATAATAAACAGTGGTTTAATAGAAATTGTGAGTAAGCAAAAAAGAACAAAGAAAAGGCATGGAAGAAACTTAAGAAAAACAGTGATGTATTATCAAGGGAAGGCTACAAAACAGCAAGGAATAGATATGTTGAAGTAAGGAGAATAGCACAGAAGGAATATGAACAGAGGGTGGTGGAAAACTGTGATAGTGACCCAAAAATGTTTTACAAATTCATAAATGGAAAACTAAATAAAAGGGAGGCAATAGAAAAGGTAAAAAACGGTGGAGAAGTATATGAAGATGCTGGAGATATAGCTGGAATTTTGAACGACAGGTGGAAGGCTTACGGAAATAAAGCAAATGCAGGACATCATGGTTACTAAGGAAGATGTAAGAAAAATTATAAGCAATCTGGATATTAATAAATCAATGGGACCTGATGGCATATCTGAGAGGTTGCTAAATGAATGTAAGGATCAATTGTTGAACCCCGTATTTGATATTGTGGAAACCTCCATACGAACAAGATTAGTCCCGAAAGAGTGGAAAAGAGCTGACATTGTGCCTATATATAAGAATGGTAGTAGAATGGAACCGCTAAATTATAGACCAGTATCGTTGATTAGTATATTGTGCAAGGTATGTGAAGAAGTAATTAAAGCTAAGTGGAGTGAGTATCTAGAAAGGGAAAACATTCTAAGTGAAAGGCAGTTTGGTTTCAGAAAAGGAAGATCGTGTGTATCCAATTTATTATGTTTTTATTCAAGAGTGACTGACATACTGCAACATAGAGAGGGATGGGTGGATGCTATCTACCTGGACTTGAGAAAGGCCTTTGATAAAGTACCACACAATAGACTGATGTGGAAAGTAAAGATGACTGGAGGAGTAAATGATAAACTAGCAAAATGGATGAAAAATTACTTAATGGGAAGAGAAATGAGAACAGTGGTGAGAGGAAGGAAGTCCGAGTGGAAGAAAGTAACCAGTGGAGTTCCATAAGGGTCAGTGCTGGGTCCAATCATGTTTTTGATTTATGTTAATGATATGCCAGTAGGAATTGACAGTTATATGAACATGTTTGCGGACGATACTAAAATTATGAGGAGAGTAAAGAATGTGGAAGATTGTAACAAGTTACAGGAAGATCTTGATAAAATATATGAGTGGAGTAAAGAGTGGCAGATGGAATTTAATATACACAAGACCCATGTTATGAAAATGGGAAGAAGTAGATACAGACCAAACAGGGATTACAGGCTGGGTGATGAGAAAATTAAAGAGACCAATGAGGAGAAATACTTGGGAGTAACCGTGCAAAACACTTTGTCACTGGAGAAACACATTAACAAGATTTTTTTGAAGACATACAACATGCTTCAAAATATTGGCCTTGCATTCCACTACCTAGATGAAGGAATGATGATGAAGATATTATGTACCTTAATAAGACCCCAGCTAGAATATGCAGCATGTGTCTGGTCACCGCATATGAAGAAAAATGTGAAAAAGGTAGAAAGGGTACAAAGGCTGGCAACAAGGATGGTACCAGGACTCAGGGAGTTAGACTATGAGGAAAGACTGAGGAAGCTGGGGCTGACCACATTAGAAGAGAGAAGAACAAGAGGAGACATGATAACTATGTATAAATTGGTGAACAAGATTGACATACTGGATGGAGAGTTGATAAAGGTGACCACAAGTAATCATCTCCGAGGACATGGAAAAAAGCTAATAAAGGACATCTGTCTAAATGACGTGAGAAAATATAGTTTCTTGCATTGTAGCATTGATAAGTGGAATAAACTGAGCAGTCATGTCGTTGACGCGGTGTGTGTCAATCAGATGAAAGAGAGATATGACAGGAATGGACAAGGAGACAGGACACAGAGAGCTTAGCTCGTGCCCTGTAATACACAAATAGGTAACACACACACACACACACACACACACACACACACACACACACACACACACACACACACACACACACACACACACTGGTAATGTTTGTCCCGTCTCCATATAGTCATGTTAACTGTTGATTAGCAAAATAATGTCCAGTGAAGGTAAATATAAACTGTAGCCTGCGTTTGAGCCATCAGCTGGTTTGTTTACGTCTGCGCAACATGGCGGCCGTGAACTCGAAAGAGGAATCAGACTTCACAGGGTTTCAAGGAATAATGGAGAAGAGCGCTTATGTGAAGAAAATTCTGGAGTTAGAAGGTAAAATTGAAAACTGTTTGAAAAGTATGAGGGCCTGGAAACGAGTTATGACAATGTAAAGAGAGACTGTGCCGATATGAAGAAGGAAAATGCAGCACTGAAAGAGGAAGTTAAGCTAATTAAAGTGAATTGCGAAAATGTGGAGAATCTCTAGGAAAAGTGATGGAGAAGCAGGCTGAATGGAAAAAAGTCAGGAAGTGGAAAGAAAGGAGGTAAATTACAAAGTTGCAAGTCTGGAAAAGGAAATCAAAGAGTCAGGGAGAAAACTTTGGGCCTTGCTGAAATTATAGATCAACAGATCATAGAAGAGAAGATAGCTGAGAAAGTGGTGAAGGTTATTAAGTCAAATGAGACATTGGTGAGGGAAACTGTAGACAAAAAGAGATGTGTGGTGATATTTGGTGTGGAGGAGGATAAGACACCGAGTAAAATGGAGAGAGAGAAAAACATAAAAAAGGTGATAAATAATATCATTAATGTGGTGCAAGAGGAGGGAAAAGACCTAGTACAAG
Organism: Portunus trituberculatus; assembly: GCF_017591435.1. Taxonomy (NCBI): domain Eukaryota; kingdom Metazoa; phylum Arthropoda; class Malacostraca; order Decapoda; family Portunidae; genus Portunus; species Portunus trituberculatus. Next base: position 123,319 of record NW_025541371.1, read on the forward strand.
AAATAGAGGACTTCCATAGAATTGGAAAGTTCACAAGAGAAGGTATGAGGCCAATAAGAATCAAACTTAAGTCACAAAAGGATGTAGATGAATTGGTGGAGAAGTCATGGAGGCTAGCCCAGCAGGAAACAACAAGGAAGATTTGGTTGAGAAGAGATCTCGGTGAAAAGGAAAGAGAAATGTTAAATGAGTTGAGAAAGGAGGCTTTGAAAAAATGAAGAGAGGACAGAAGAAGAGAAGAAAGAGTTTTTCTGGAGAATCTTGGATATGAGACTGAGGAAGTGGTTCATAACCCAGAAAAGTACAGCAAGAAAGGACTAAAGAAACTTACATATGAGCGAAATGTAATGTATTCCAACATAAATGGAGTGATATCGGGATTTTAGAACTCAACGATTACTTGAGGACAAGAACCCAGATATTGTGGGTCTTACTGAAACAAAACTGAGAGAGGAGAAGACCTGATGAAGGTTGGAGAAGGAAATATAACGTTTGGAAAAGAAATAGAGTAGGTAAGATGGGAGGAGGAGTGATGTTGCTGGTTAAAAAGATATAAAGGTGGATCAAGTGAAAAAGGTATGGGAAAGGCAGAAGTGCTAAAGATCAGAGCAGAAACTAATGAAGGAAAAAGAGGCACTACATAGTGGTGTACGTACCACCTAAGACAAATGCATGGTCAGTACAGGAATATGAAGAAATGATAAGTGATACAGGAACATGTCTGGAAGAAATGTTGGGTGGCTGTGAACGAACTATAATGATGGGAGATTTTAATTGTAAAGAGGTGTGTTGGGAGGACTGGTCAATGGAAGGATCAGAGACAACATGGGAAATACACTATTGACACTGGCAATGGAAAATGTGTTAACTCAGTGGGTCAAAGAAGATACTAGGTTTGGAGGAGAGGGAGCATCGTCAAGACTGGACTTGGTCTTTAGTACAGAGCCAATGGTCATTGAGGAGATGAGGGTGGAGTGCCCTTTAGCAAAGAGTGATCATGCAGTTTTGGAGTTCAAGGTGATAGACGAAGAGAAATCTAGAAGAAATGAAGAATATAAAGTGGGAAGATGGAATTATGCCAAGACAGATTTTGGAAACCTAAAGAAATTCTTTCAAGAGACAAATTGGATGAAATTCAAGAGTGCTAAGGAGCAAATGAAAAGTGGAAGGAATTTATAAAAATATACAAAGAAGGTGAGAAAAATTTGTACCAATAAGACAACATAGAGAAGTTGGAAAGCAGGACTGGTTTAACGATAGATGTGAAAAGGCTAGAACAAGAAAAGAGGATGCATGGAAGAGGTGGAGAAGGAAAAGACGGATTAAGCAGTGGGAAAGTTACAAAAGAGCAAGAAATGAATATGTGTTGATTAGAAGAGAAGAAAGAAAGAAACAAGAAAAGGATATAATTGATAAATGTAAAGACCAACCAAGGCTTTTTTACAGACATGTGAACAACAACATCAAAAATAGAGAAAGTATTGAAAGTTTAGAAGTAAATGGAGTATACAGTGAAGATCCCAGGAAATGGCAGAGGCTATGAATGGATGCTTTCGGAAGGTATTCACAAAGGAGACTGCTTTTGACAAACCACTGGTAATGGAACAGAAAGGGATTATGAAGGAGTTTCAAGTAACGGTGGAGGAGATCAAGAACATGATGGGGAGTTTAGAAGTGAGAAAAGCTGTGGGACCTGATGGGGTATCAGGATGGATTTTAAGAGAATGCAGGAGCAATTGGCAGAAAAAGTTTGTGAAGTAATTGATGCCTCATTAAGGGAAGGCGTAGTGCCCCAAGACTGGAAAAGAGCTAACATTGTCCCAATCTATAAATCAGGTAACAAGAGAGACCCATTGAACTATAGACCAGTGTCACTTACAAGTGTGGTAGCTAAGATGTGTGAGAGGGTGGTGAAGACTAGATGGACAGACTTCTTGGAGAAAAATGACATACTTTGTGAGTGTCAATTTGGTTTTAGGAAAGGGCGTTCATGCACGACAAACCTGATATGTTACTATTCGAGGGTGATAGATGTAATACAGGAAAGAGATGGTTGGGCTGATGGAATATATCTGGATTTAAAAAAGGCCTTTGATAAGGTACCACACCAGAGACTGATCTGGAAACTTGAAATGGTAGGAGGAGTGCATGGCAGTTTACTAAAATGGATGGAAGACTTTTGGTAGGAAGAGAAATGAGAACAATAATTAAGGACAGACCATCAGAATGGGGATTGGTGGAGAGTGGAGTTCCACAGGGATCAGTGTTGGCACCAGTAATGTTCGCAGTCTACATAAATGACATGGTGGATGGGGTGTCCAGTTATGTGAGCCTATTTGCAGACGATGCAAAATTGTTACGAAAAGTGAGATGTGACAAAGATTGCGAACTACTCCAGGAAGACTTGGACAGAATATGGAAATGGAGCTGTACATGGCAAATGGAGTTCAACACGACAAAATGCAAGAAAATAGAGTTTGGCAAGAGTGAAAGAAGAATCAGGAGTATGTACAAGATAGGAAATGAAGACATAAAACCAGTCATGAAGAAAAAGACCTTGGGGTGACAATTACCAATGACCTATCGCCAGAGAGACATATAAACAAAATAATTGGAGAAGTATTGAACTTATTGAGGAACATAAGAGTGGCGTTCGTATATCTAGATGAAGAAATGATGAAGAAAATAATTACTGCAATGATAAGACCGAGGCTTGAATATGCAACAATACAGTGGGCTCGAACTTAAAGAAACACATAAGGAAACTAGAGAAAGTACAGAGGGCTGCAACAAAATGGTGCCTGACTTAAGAGATTTGACTTATGAAGACAGACTGAAAAGAATGCAACTTCCAACCCTGGAAAACAGAAGAGAAAGGGAGACCTGATAGCAATATACAGAGTGATGATTGGCATGGAAAAATGGATAGGGAAGATCTGTGTATGTGGAATGGAAGAATGTCGAGAGGGCATGGGAAAAAACTAAAATGGCCACTTATAGGAGAGATGTGAAAAATATAGCTTCCCTCATAGAAGGGTGGAAGCATGGAATAGTTTAGACGTGGAAGTGGTCAACGCAAGGAATATTCATGATTTTAAGAAAAGCTGGACATTAATAGATATGGAGACGGGACAACACGAGCATAGCTCTTTTCCGTATGTTACAATTAGGTAAATACAATTAGGCCTGTGTTATTGATTCATTGGCTCCAAACCAGCAGTAATCAATAATTCCTCCATTTTTTTAACATTAACATGTTGAAGCTTTTAACTTTGAAAAATAAATTAATAATAATTATTGTAACTAATGCATAGTATGATGGTGTATAATTTGTATATACCAAGATAGGGGTTATTAATTCAAAGAATGGAGTACTGTTGAACCTCGATAACTCGGACTCTGACTGGCCCAGGGACTAAAGTTCTTGTTAAACTGCCTTCCTTATATCTCATTTTCTATTGACATTGTAAAATATCTAATTCCAACAAAATATTGCATTTTAGTTGTAGTTTAAAGTGATACTAAACAAAAGTCAACCAGAGTTTATAACGATTTTGTGAAAACTTTTAGAGATATTTGCTCCTAAAGATTTCGTCCTTCTTTTGCTATTTGTATTAATTTGATTGACATAATATTTTCACACATGACTTTTTATTCAATGGTGACTTCCTGGAGCATGATAGGATGATAATGTATCAGGTCCCCACTTCTCTAAGAAATATTATTCACTTGTACATGAGGGTTCTGAAGGAGCCATCAACGTCACAGCAATCGGCCATTTTACGACTGATCTGGACACTCTCTGAGTTATTATTAGTGTGTTGAAGTGAGATAATGATACTGTGAAGTAATTATTACTGTCTTGTGTAGCTTTATACCTTCATCTCAAAATAGTCTTTTGTAATGGTGTTATTATGTTATTGTAATGTATAGTTGTGATGAAAGTAGTGAGAAAAAAAGTGTTTGAAAAGATCATAGGTCTTATTATATAGAGAGAGGATGAAGTGTGGCAGTGAGGCATGAGGTGAGGCAAGGGTCTCGGAGGGGGGTAACAACACACGTGAAGGAGGGGAGGCGAGGGTTCAAGGGCAAGCTGTCAGCCACAGATGTCTCACAGTTATGCAATTATATGTTTATTTCTTGTTGTCTTCTTTTCTTGAAGTTTCTGATTTTATTTCTTGTTAATTTATGTCTGTAAAGAGTTATTTCTGTAAAAGTAAAGCTAAATGACGCACGACCCCTCTTGACGCCTGGCCATGTACTGAGTCACTGAGTGAGAGATGAATCATACAAAGGAGACCGATTAAATTACAGAAAGTCTGATATTAAGAATCTCAAGAACTATTTTAAAAATGTAAACAGAAAGGAGATGGAAAACTCATTAACGGTTCAAGAGAAATATAACTTATTTTTGGAAATATACAAAACTGGGGTCAGGGAATATGTCCCAAAATATAGACCTAAAGAAGAAGGAAAGAAAGATTGGTTTAATGCAAGATGTGCTAGGGCAAAGGAGAAACGAGATGGAGCATGGAAAAGGTGGAGAATAAACAGAAATCCAGAAAATAAGGAAAACTTCAAAATAGCAAGAAATGAATATGCTAAGGTGAGAAAGGAAGAAGAAAGGAACTATGAAAAGGACATTGTCGAAAAATGTAAGGAACAACCAAAATTGTTCTACAAATTCATAAATGGAAAAATAAGACAAAAAGAAACAATAGAAAGGTTAAAAGGAGAAAATGGAATGGTGGAAGACCCAAAAAGCATGGCAGAACTGTTAAATAGTAAATTTCATGAGGTCTTTACTAAGGAATCCAAATTTGAAAGACCACAGGGTAATAGAGACTGTCTATATGAAAGAGATTAAAGTAACCAAGCTTGAAATAAAAAGTTGATGACGGAACTAGATGAGGAAAAGGCAATGGGACGGATGAAGTCTCAGGCAGAATACTGAAAGAATGTAGGGAAGAACTAGCAAGTCCAATATACAACATCATAAAATGCTCAATTGAAAATGGAACAGTGCCAGTGGGGTGGAAAAGAGCTGAGGTGGTTCCCATATATAAGAGCGGAAGGAAGGAAGAACCTTTAAATTACAGACCGGTATCACTAACTAGTGTAATATGCAAGATGTGTGAAAAAGTAATAAAGAAGCAATGGATTGAGTTTCTTGAAGACAACAAAATATTATCAAATAGCCAATTTGGTTTTAGAAAAGGTCGGTCATGTGTGACAAATTTATTGAGTTCTACTCTACAATAGTTGATAAAGTACAAGAGAGAGAGGGATGGGTTGACTGTATTTATTTAGATCTAAAAAAGGCGTTTGATAAAGTGCCACATGAAAGATTACTATGGAAGTTAGAGGAGAAGGGTGGCTTAAAAGGAAGCACATTGAGATGGATGAAGAATTACTTAAGGGGGAGAGAAATAAGGACGATAGTTAAAGATATGAAGTCCAAGTGGAGAACAGTAGACAGCGGAGTGCCACAGGGATCAGTATTGGCGCCAATACTTTTTCTGGTACATATAAATGACATGCCAGAGGAAGTGAACAGCTACATAAATCTGTTTGTGGATGATGCAAAACTGTGCAGAGTTATAAAACAAAAAGAGGATTGTGAAATACTGCAGGAAGAACTAAATAAGATCTGGAAATGGAGTAAAAAATAGGAGATGGAATTCGATGGGGACAAAAGCCATGTCATAGAAATGGGAAAGAGTGAAAGACGACCAGTGGGAATCTATAAGATGGGAGATGGAGTAGAACTAGAAAAAGTAAAAAAGGAAAAGGACTTGGGAGTGACGATGGAAGAAAACAATCAATCGGTAAGCCATATTGATAGAATTTTCAGAGGGACATATAATTTGCTAAGGAATATTGGATTAGTATTTCACTACATGGACAAAATGATGAAGAAATTGATAAGTACTATAATAAGACCTAGGTTGGAATATGCAGGAGTAGTGTGGATCCCCCATAAAAAGAGACACATAAGGAAGTTGGAGAGACTACTAGAAATGGCTACAAGAATGGTTCCAGAATTTGAAGGGATGACATATGAGGAGAGAATAAAGGCTATGGATTTACCAACCCTGGAACAGAGAAGGTTGAGAGGGGATCTGATACAAGTTTATATATTGATTAACGGAATGGACCAAGTGGATAGTAAGAAACTGATCCTGAGAGAAGAATATGACATTCGAAGCACAAGATCGCATAGTAAAAAACTGAGGAAGGGAAGATGTCTGAGACTTGTTAAAAAATATACTTTCCTGCAAAGATGTGTTGAGAGTTGGAACAGTTTGAGTGAGGAAGTGGTGTCAGCAATGAGTGTGCATAGTTTTAAAGAAAAAATTGGATAAGTGTAGATATGGAGATGGGGCCACACGAGGGTAAAGCCCAGGCTCTGTAAAACTACAACTAGGTAAATACACACACATAAGTAAATATAACTAGGTAAATACACACATACATACACCATTGCCATGCTCTCAAGACATTGTGAAGCAGCTCCCAGGGAAAGCACTTCAGCAGGCATTGGTGCCTGACCTAGATGTATGTACAGGTGTGGTAGGGGGCCATAGGTTTCTCCTGTCTCCAAAATAAATAAGATTTTGTTACTGTATACAATGGAAAAATGGAGGGAGTGACAGGGCTAAGTGGAGCGGCCAAACACATGGGACCAAAACTAATGCCATGTTGTGAAAACCTGAGATTTATCAAAACACCTGTTGAACTGAGGAAATTGAGTGATTATAATATGGATAAAGACTTTTCTGGATTTAGAGAGGAAAGGAGCAATATGAGGAGGCTGATAAACATGGAAAGAGAGATAAGATAAATGAAGGAGGTGATGTTATGTTTGATGGAAAAACAAGACAAATTGATAAAAGAAACCATGGAACTAAAAGTGAGATTGGAGGAATGTGAAAAAGTAAGGGAAATAAATTAAGAGATGAAGGAGGAGATGCAGGAGATAAAGAAACAAAATTATTTACTGAAGGCTACAGTTCACAACTATGAAGACTCCTTAAGGAGCCTACAGAAAAAAGTGCAGAATGGAGAGGACAAAGTATAGAATGGAATGTGTGAAAGCAAACTGCAGGAATTACAAAATGCATGGAAACAGGCACAGGAAGAGGAAAACTTAAATTTTCAGAGGTAATAAGGTGGCAAATTCTTAGGAAAAGACATAAGACACTGTTATACAAATAATTAAGGAGAAAGATCTAGTGAGAGATACAGTGTTTCTTGATTTTTGGGATAAAAGTAAAAACAAGTTCATGAGAAAGCATGAAGAAGGAAAATTGGCCAAAACTATTATCAAACAGTCCAGAACAGCGCACAGGAGCTGGACCAGGAGGTGGAGGAAGTGTTTAGGTTGGGAAGATATAATGAAGGAGGTAAGAGACCAATGAAAGTGAGAAGGAGATTGCAGGTGGCAGTGGAGGAAATTATGATAAGAAAAGGGAAGCTGGCCCATGATAGTGAATCTAAAGATATATGGATAAAAAGAGATATGAACCTGGAAGAGAGGGAGAAGGAGAAAATGCTAAAAACTGGAGCTAAGGAAAAAAACGAAAAAAGGACAGAGATCGAGAAGAAAAAATTTTCTACTGGAAAGTTCTAGATATGAGACTAAAGAAGTGGTATCTACAAAAGAAGCAGATCATGGAGGAGGCAAGAAATTAAGAGTGATTTATACTAATATTGATGGGTTGTTATCCAGCATGTTGGAGGTTAGAAATTATTTGAAAAAAAAAAGACTATGATAAGATATGGAAGAATACTATTAGTAGAAAACTTAAACTGTAAAAGAATAAATTGGAGGGAGATGGAAGTAATGGATAATGCTGGACAATGGAATGAGGAGATGTTACAGTTGACTATGGTAATTACAATGATCAGTGGGTGGAAGAATCAACATGATACAGGAGGAAGAAGAAACATAGTTGCTTGACTTAGTGTTCACAAAAAAGTCAGAGCCCCCTCCCAACATACAATACCTTAGTTCAATGGGAAGAAGTGATCATGTGACATTTGAGTTGGAAATGCAGGAGGAAGATATGATAAGATACAGAAATGACCACTAAAGAGAGAGATTAAATTATGCAAGTGCAGATTTTGAAAAGTTAAGAAAATATTTTGATATTGAATTATGAACGAAAGGACAATACAAGGGAAATATGAAATATTCCTATAGAAATATAATGAAGGATTAAAGAAATACATACCTATCTATAGACTTAAGAAAAGTATACATGCTTGGTACAATGACAGATGTACAGAAGCTAAAAAAGGCAAACGATAAAGCAGAGAAAAAGAAATAACAGACAGCAGTATATGGATGCATGAAATGAATACATTAGAGTAAAGAGAGGAAGAAAGAAACTTTGAGAAAAATGTGATGCAAAAAAGTGAAAATGAACCCAAGCTTTTCTACCAATTTATAAATGGTAAGATGAAGAATAAGGAAACAATAGAAAAAAATCATTGAAAGAGGGAAGATGTACCAAACAGCAAAGGAAATGAGTGAAATATGTAATGAATGAGAGCTTCAAAAATGTGTTCACTGAAGAAGAAGATTTTGAAGAACCAAATAGGACATTGCATTGCCAGGGATTGCAGGAAATCGTAGTGCACAAAGAGGATATTAGAAGATTATTAGATAATTTGGATGTCTGAAAAGCAATGGGGCTTGATGGTGTATCAGGCTGGGTACTAAAAGAATGTAAAGAACAGCTGTTGGATCCAATTTGGGAAATTATTACAAGTTCATTAAATGAAGGGAGAGTACCACTGGAATGGAAAAGAGCCAACATAATACCGATATTTAACCCCTTACGTGCGACCAGCGTACATATCAGCGGATTAAATTTGAAACTGTAATGCTGATCAGCCTACATATAGTAATCCCCCATTTTCTGTTGGCCTGCAGGGAGGATATTTTCTTCATTTTTCAAACTTTGGCGGCCCCCCACGGCCAAACCACAGCACTTAGAGAGTTGTGGATTTTTATTTCAGATGCAGAAAAATATGATCTGTAATCCCACAAGAAAAAAAATTGCTTGGTGAAAGTCGAAGAATATCAGGAAATGGTTGGCCGGGATGGGGAAGGAAGGTAAAATAAACAATCGTAAGTAAGGGGTTAATGGAGGAAAGGCAACTGATCCATTAAATTACAGACTGGTGTCACTTACAAGTGTTATGGGAAAGTTATGTGAAATACGTAGTTTTCAAAGAAAAAAGGGTTAAGCATCTGGAAGAAGAACAAGTTATATTGAACAGACAATTTGGGTTCAGGACATGGTGGTCATGTGTGTTGAACTTATTAAGTTTCTACTCAAGAGTAATAGAAGGACTGGAAAGCAGAGATGGATGGGTGGACACAGTAAACCTGGACATAGAAAAGGGTTTTGATAAAGTCCCTCACATCAGACTATTTTGGAAACTAAAGAGCATAGGAGGACTGTGAAGAACTTTGCTAGACTGGATAAGGGATTATTTGAAGAGCAGGGAGATGAGAACTGTGATCAGAGATATGTACTCATCTTGGGGGTAAAGGAACAAGTGGAGTACCACAAAGGTAAGTAATAACCCCCTATTATGTTCCAGATATAGGTAATAAATGGCATTCACAATGAAGTAAACACTTACATTAATTTGTTTGCTGATGATGCTAAGCTGCTAAGATTAATCAAAACCTGAGAGGACTATTTGCTGTTGCAGGAAGATATAAACAAAATCTACCAGTGGAGTAAAAAGTAGAAATTGGAGTTCAATGCAAAGAAATGTCATGTAATGAAACTAGGAAAGAGTAAGAAGACCAGTATGGAACTTTCTGATGTGAGAGGAACAAATAATGAAGACTAAAGAGGAAAAGATCTGGGAGAGTGGCATTTAATTTCATGGACAAAGATATGATGACAAGAATTATCACAACCATGATACGTTCTAAGTTGGAATATGCAGCAGTGGTGTGATCACCGAGCTCTAAAAAAAGATATAAGAAGATTAGAATACTAGATTCAGAAGATAGGTACAAAGATGGTGCCAGAACTAAAGGACCTAACATATGAAGAAAGACTGAAGGAAATGGGACTATCAACCTTATAAGATAGAAAAGAACGAGGAGGCCTAATAACGATGTATAAAATAGTAGAAATGGCATTGAAAAGATAGACAAGGAAGATTTGGTGCTGGTGACAGAAGAAGTTAGAAGGGCAAGAGGACATGTGAAGATCAGGATGAGGCAGTGTGTGAAGAATATTGGTAAATACAGTTTTCCACATAGAACAGTGGAAAAGTGGAATACATTGAGTGATGAAGTTGTTACAGCACATAATATGCATAACTTTAAAGAAAAATTGGATAAATGCAGACATGGAGACAGGACACTATGAGCCTTGCTCAAACCCTGTACAATGCAGCTAGGTAAACACAACTAGGTAAATACACACACACACACACACACACACACACACACACACACACACACACACACACACACACACACACACACACACACACACACACACAAGAAGAAAGAGTATTTCAAGAACAGTTAAAAGAAAGAGATGAAAATATGACAAGCAAAATGATAGGAGTCCTCAAGAAAAAAGAAAATTTAGTAAGAGAAATTGCGGAAAAAAAGAAGAGTGTAATTATTTTTGGACTGAAAGAAAAAAATGTTAAATATAGACCAAGAAGGGAAAAAGACGAAATGAAATCAGTAAAAGACCTACTAAAACATCTGAATGACGAGGATAGACAGAACTTAGAAGAGGAAGTAGAAGAAATCCATAGAATGGGACCATATCAAGAAGGAACAGTGAGACCAATTAAGATATTACTAAAATCACAAGCAGCAGCAGAAGTACTATATAGAAAAACGAAACTCAGAGAAACAGAAGGTTGCAAAGATATATATATAAAGAAAAATAGAAACGAGGAGGAAAGGAAGAGACACAATGAACTGGTGGCAGAAGCAAGAGAAAAAATAATGAAAGGTCAGAGGAGGAGAAGAAGGCATTTTTGGAGAATTATAGGAGACAGGATAAGGAAATGGTATATAAAAGAGAAAGAAGAGAAAAGAATGGAGCAAGTTTAACTAAAAATGATAAGAACAAGAGATTAAAAATGATGTATACAAACATAGATGGGATTTTATCTAGTAAATTAGAATTAAGAGATTACATAAAGAAAGAAGAACCAGATATTGTATGCCTGGTGGAAACAAAGTTAAATGAGGCAATAAAAATAGACATAGATAAAAGGTATAATATATGGAGGAGAGACAGAGTGAGTAAAGGAGGAGGAGGAGTCATGATGATGTTAAGGAAGGAGATAGTGGTAAATCAAGTGGAGTTTGGGGAAGGAAAATCAGAAATACTGTATGTTAAGATGCATATTAACAAAAAGGAGTTAACAATCATTGGAACATATGTGCCACCAAAGACAAACTCATGGACTAACCAAGAATATAGAGACATGATAGATGACACAATAAGGAGTCTTACAAGAATCATTAAGGAAAGGAGAAAAGTGATATTGATAGGAGATTTCAACTGTAAGGAGGTAGACTTGGAAAATTATGAAAGTGGTATGGGGGAAGATGCCTGGGAAGATAGATTCCTGAACCTAATGATAGATAATTTGATGGTACAAAGAGTAAAGGAAAACACAAGATTCAGAGGAAACGATGAGCCGGCAAGATTAGATCTAGTTTTTACAAGGGATATACCAATTAACGATGATATAAGATACAAGTTTATTCCACTTATCAATGCTACGATGCGGGAAACTGTATTTTCTCACGTCATTTAGACAGATGTCCTTTATTAGCTATTTTCCATTTCCTCGGAGATGATTACTTGTGGTCACCTTTATTAACTCTCTATCCAGTATGTCAATCTTGTTCACCAATTTATACATAGTTATCATGTCTCCTCTTGTTCTTCTCTCTTCTAATGTGGTCAAACCCAGCTTCCTCAGTCTTTCCTCATAGTCTAACTCCCTGAGTCCTGGTACCATCCTTGTTGCCAGCCTCTGTACCCTTTCCACCTTCACATTTTTCTTCATATGCGGTGACCAGACACATACTGCATATTCTAACTGGGGTCTTATTAAGGTACATAATATCTTCATCATTCCTTCATCTAGGTAGTGGAATGCAAGGCCAATATTTTGAAGCATGTTGTATGTTTTCCAAAAAATCTTGTTAATGTGTTTCTCTGGTGACAAGGAGTTTTGCATGGTTACTGCTAAGTCTTTCTCCTCATTGGTCTCTTTAATTTTCTCATCACACAGCCTGTAATCCCTGTTTGGTATGTATCTACTTCTTCCCATTTTCATAACATGGGTCTTGTCTATATTAAATTCTATCTGCCACTCCTTACTCCACTCATATATTTTATCAAGATCTTCCTGTAACTTGTTACAATCTTCCACATTCTTTACTCTCCTCATAATTTTAGTATCATCCGCGAACATGTTCATATAACTGTCAATTCCTACTGGCATATCATTAACATAAATCAAAAACATGATGGGACCCAGCACTGACCCTTGTGGAACTCCACTGATTACCTTCTTCCACTCAGACTTCCTTCCTCTCACCACTGTTCTCATTTCTCTTCCCATTAAGTAATTTTCCATCCATTTTGCTAGTTTATCATTTACTCCTCCAATCATCTTTAGTTTCCACATCAGTCTATTGTGTGGTACTTTATCAAAGGCCTTTCTCATGTCCAGGTAGATAGCATCCACCCATCCCTCTCTATGTTGTAGTATGTCAGTCACTCTTGAATAAAATCTTAATAGATTGGATACACACGATCTTCCTTTTCTGAAACCAAACTGCCTTTCACTCAGAATGTTTTCACTTTCTAGATACTCACTCCACTTAGCTTTAATTACTTCTTCACATACCTTGCACAATATACTAGTCAACGATACTGGTCTGTAATTTAGCGGTTCCATTCTACTACCATTCTTATATATATATAGGAATAATGTCAGCTCTTTTCCAGTCTTTCGGGACTAATCCTGTTCGTATGGAGGTTTCCACAATATCAAATACGGGGTTCAACAATTGATCCTTACATTCATTTAGCAACCTCCCAGATATGCCATCAGGCCCCATTGATTTATTAATATCCAGAATGCTTATAATTTTCCTTACATCTTACTTAGTAACCATGATGTCCTGCATTTGCTTTATTTCTGTGGGCCTTCCTCCCATAAAATGCTCCTCCTTTGTAAACATTTTGCAAAAGTTGTCGTTCAAAATTTCAGCTATATCTCCAGCATTTTCATATACTTCTTCCCCGTTTTTTACCTTTTTTTATTGCCTCCCTTTTATTTAGTTTTCCATTTATGAATTTGTAAAACATTTTTGGGTCACTATCACAGTTTTCCACCACCCTCTGTTCATATTCCTTCTGTGCTGTTCTCCTTACTTCAACATATCTATTTCTTGCTGTTTTGTAGACTTCCCTTGATAATACATCACTGTTTTTCTTAAGTTTCTTCCATGCCTTTTCTTTGTTCTTTTTTGCTTCTTCACAATTTCTATTAAACCACTGTTTATTATTTAAAGTCCTCTTTCTGTGATATGGCACAAACGTTTTCACAGCAGAGTTATACAAATCCATAAATTTATCGTATTTCAATTGCATATCCCTTTCCTGGTATACCACGGACCAGTCAATTTCATTAAAGAACTCCCTTATATGGTTATAATTTGCCCTAGTATAATTTAATTTTCCCTCCCTGTGTTCCACAATCTTATTCGTGCTTAATTCCGTATCCAGCTCAAAGCTTAGGACATCATGATCGCTTCTCCCCAAGGGACTTTCATGTTCAATTTCTTCTTTTAGAGAGATTCCCCTGGTAAATACCAAATCCAACCTTGTTGCAACATCTTGTCCCCTGCACCTTGTTGGTGATCTCACCCACTGTGTCATCAAGTTATTTGTTGCTACCTTTAACAATTCTTCTACCCACTCACCACCGTTCACCACTTCGTAGTCTTCCCACACTATTTCCTTGCAATTAAAGTCTCCAACTATCATCACTCTATCCTTTCTGATGAGTTCCTGCTTCATTCTGTCTAGAGTATTTCTCATCACCATTTGGTACTGTTCATATTCCCAAGCACTGGTTCTGGGTGGTATGTATACTGTTATAATATTAATGTCCCTCTTGCCATCTGTTATAAGCATACTTATCACTTCCTCATTTCCCTTACTATAGTTCACCTCCTTCACTATCAGATCTTCCTTAGTAAGAACCATTATACCACCACCTCCTTTATTTTTTCTATCATTTCTCCATACTTTGTAGTTTTTTACAACAAACCAGTCTTGTTTTATTTCGGGCCTTAGCTTTGTTTCCACTACACACATTATGTCCGATTCGTTATTTCTTAGGTAATCCATACATTCTAGCCTTTTAGACAGAAATCCATCTATATTCGTGTAAGTCACTTGTATTCCATTCCTAGTCTCATTCTTCCATGTAATGCCTATTCCGTCTGTTTTATCCACCACTTCTTTAGCCTCCCATTTCTCATCCTCCAAAAAGAACTTGGTCTTTTCCTCCTCTGTTCTTTCGTCATTCCTCTCTTTCACTTCAGTTACAAGCTCCTTCATTTTCATTCGCTCATCTTGTGACATATTTCTTCTTATGTAAATTGTTTTGGTTTCCTCAGAGTCCTTAAGTTTCCACGCCCTCCTCAACAAGGCCTCCGCTGCCACCTGAGACTTTAATTTCAATTTTAATGGTCTATTCTTGCCTTCCTCAAAAGCTCCCAATCTCACACTTTCTTCTACTTCAGCATATAAGTCCTCTTCTTCCACAGAGATATTGTTCAGTAAAGACTTAATCTTGTCATTTTCCTTATGCCTCCTGTCCTGCCAGTTCCTGTTAGTTTCCTCCTGCAATCCTGTTATGATCACACATTTTTTCTTTTCAGCAATATCTCTCACCACATACTCATTTTCCTTTAGTGCCTTTACCATTTCCCTCTGCGTAATCCCTTTATTTTCCTCTTCCTGCTTTTTTACTATATCCCTAAACGACCTTTGTACCTCCTGATGTTCATAGTTCACTTCTTTCATCCTGGTATCAATTAGATTAAGGCATTCCTCCTTCCTCAAGTCCCCTTCGGATATTTTTATCTCCATTTCTATGAGTTTAGCCTTCATCTCTTCACATTGTTTCCTTAGTTGTTGGTTTTCTTTCTCCATCTCTACTTTTTCCTTCAATAGCTCTTTATTCGCTAACGTTAACAAATACATTTCTTTTTTTAACTAATCATTCTCGGCTAGAACTCTATCCAGTTTTTCTTCTATTGACAAAATGTTTAGGAACTTACTTTCCAGTGCCTGGATTCTTGCATCCATATCAAGTTTCTGCAGTCCTTTTGGCGCAGTAATAAAACCTTCAAAGTCTCTTGTTTGTCTAGACGTCATTTTTGCTATCGTCAGCTGATTACGGTCAAAACAATCCGCCCACACTCTCCTCTCAGGGATCACTCTCCATATCCCTCACTTTCAACACTAAGCGACAGTTGGACATTAACAGGACACTAACTTAGAGTTACCCGGGCCCTGCAACACCATAGGTATTTTTCTTCTTCCCGTCCGCACTCTGCAGCCGGAGACGAGCCGTCCTCTCTCAGCGACGGCAACGTGTGTGTATTTACCTAATTGTATTTACCTAATTGTAACATACGGGAAAGGAGCTATGCTCGTACTGTCCCGTCTCCATATCTACTAATGTCCAGCTTTTTCTTAAAATCATGAATATTCCTTGCGTTGACCACTTCCACGTCTAAACTATTCCATGCTTCCACCCTTCTATGAGGGAAGCTATATTTTTCACATCTCTCCTATAAGTGGCCATTTTAGTTTTTCCCATGCCCTCTCGACACTCTTTCATTCCACATACACAGATCTTCCCTATCCATTTTTTCCATGCCAATCATCACTCTGTACATTGCTCTCAGGTCTCCCCTTTCTCTTCTGTTTTCCAGGGTCGGAAGTTGCATTCTGTTCAGTCTGTCTTCATAAGTCAAATCTCTTAAGTCAGGCACCATTTTTGTTGCAGCCCTCTGTACTTTCTCTAGTTTCCTTATGTGTTTCTTTAAGTTCGGAGCCCACTGTATTGTTGCATATTCAAGCCTTGGTCTTATCATTGCAGTAATTATTTTCTTCATCATTTCTTCATCTAAATATCTGAACGCCACTCTTATGTTCCTCAATAAGTTCAATACTTCTCCAATTATTTTGTTTATATGTCTCTCTGGCAATAGGTCATTGGTAATTGTCACCCCAAGGTCTTTTTCTTCATGACTGGTTTTATGTCTTCATTTCCTATCTTGTACATACTCCTGATTCTTCTTTCACTCTTGCCAAACTCTAATTTCTTGCATTTTGTCGTGTTGAACTCCATTTGCCATGTACAGCTCCATTTCCATATTCTGTCCAAGTCTTCCTGGAGTAGTTCGCAATCTTTGTCACATCTCACTTTTCTTAACAATTTTGCATCGTCTGCAAATAGGCTCACATAACTGGACACCCCATCCACCATATCATTTATGTAGACCCAAACATTACTGGTGCCAACACTGATCCCTGTGGGACTCCACTCTCCACCAAGCCCCATTCTGATGGTCTGTCCTTAATTATTGTTCTCATTTCTCTTCCTACCAAAAGTCTTCCATCCATTTTAGTAAACTGCCATGCACTCCTCCTACCATTTCAAGTTTCCAGATCAGTCTCCGTGTGGTACCTTATCAAAGGCCTTTTTTAAATCCAGATATATTCCATCAGCCCAACCATCTCTTTCCTGTATTACATCTATCACCCTCGAATAGTAACATATCAGGTTTGTCGTGCATGAACGCCCTTTTCTAAAACCAAATTGACACTCACAAAGTATGTCATTTTTCTCCAAGAAGTCTGTCCATTTATTCTTCACCACCCTCTCACACATCTTAGCTACCACACTTGTAAGTGACACTGGTCTATAGTTCAATGGGTCTCTCTTGTTACCTGATTTATAAATTGGGACAATGTTAGCTCTTTTCCAGTCTTGGGGCACTACACCTTCCCTTAATGAGGCATCAATTACTTCACAAACTTTTTCTGCCAGTTGCTCCTGCATTCTCTTAAAATCCATCCTGATACCCCATCAGGTCCCACAGCTTTTCTCACTTCTAGACTCCCCATCATATTCTTGATCTCCTCCACAGTTACTTGAAACTCCTTCATAATCCCTTTCTGTTCCATTACCAGTGGCTTGTCAAAAGCAGTCTTCTTTGTGAATACCTTCCGAAAGCATCCATTCATAGCCTCTGCCATTTCCCTGGGATCCTCACTGCAAACTCCATTTACTTCTAAACTTTCAATACTTTCTCTATTTTTTATGTTGTTGTTCACATGTCTGTAAAAAAGCCTTGGTTGGTCTTTACATTTATCAATTATATCCTTTTCTTGTTTTTTTCTTTTTTCTCTTCTAATCAACACATATTCATTTCTTGCTCTTTTGTAACTTTCCCACTGCTTAATCCGTCTTTTCCTTCTCCACCTCTTCCATGCATCCTCTTTTCTTGTTCTAGCCTTTTCACATCTATCGTTAAACTAGTCCTGCTTTCCAACTTCTCTATGTTGTCTTATTGGTACAAATTTTTTCTCACCTTCTTTGTATATTTTTATAAATTCCTTCCACTTTTCATTTGCTCCCTTAGCACTCTTGAATTTCATCCAATTTGTCTCTTGAAAAAATTTCCTTAGGTTTCCAAATTCTGTCTTGGGATAATTCCATCTTCCCACTTTATATTCTTCATTTCTTCTAGATTTCTCTTCATCTATCACCTTGAACTCCAAAACTGCATGATCACTCTTTGCTAAAGGGCACTCCACCCTCATCTCCTCAATGACCATTGGCTCTGTACTAAAGACCAAGTCCAGTCTTGACGATGCTCCCTCTCCTCCAAACCTAGTATCTTCTTTGACCCACTGAGTTAACACATTTTCCATTGCCAGTGTCAATAGTGTATTTCCCCATGTTGTCTCTGATCCCTCCATTGACCAGTCCTCCCAACACACCTCTTTACAATTAAAATCTCCCATCATTATAGTTCGTTCACAGCCACCCAACATTTCTTCCAGACATGTTCCTGTATCTCTTATCATTTCTTCATATTCCTGTACTGACCATGCATTTGTCTTAGGTGGTACGTACACCACTATGTAGTGCCTCTTTTTCCTTCATTAGTTTCTGCTCTGATCTTTAGCACTTCTGCCTTTCCCATACCTTCTTTCACTTGATCCACCTTTATATCTTTTTTAACCAGCAACATCACTCCTCCTCCCATCTTACCTACTCTATTTCTTTTCCAAACATTATATTTCCCTTCTCCAACCATCATCAGGTCTTCTCCTCTCTCAGTTTTGTTTCAGTAAGACCCACAATATCTGGGTTCTTATTCCTCAAGTAATCGTTGAGTTCTAAAATCCCCGATATCACTCCATTTATGTTGGAATACATTACATTCCGCTCATACGTAAGTTTCTTTAGTCCTTTCTTACTGTACTTTTCTGGGTTATGAACCACTTCCTCAGTCTCATATCCAAGATTCTCCAGAAAAACTCTTTCTTCTCCTCTTCTGTCCTCTCTTCATTTTTTTCAAAGCCTCCTTTCTCAACTCATTTAACATTTCTCTTTCCTTTTCACCGAGATCTCTTCTCAACCAAATCTTCCTTGTTGTTTCCTGCTGGGCTAACCTCCATGACTTCTCCACCAATTCATCTACATCCTTTTGTGACTTAAATTTGATTCTTACTGGCCTCATACCTTCTCCTGTGAACTTTCCAATTCTATGGAAGTCCTCTATTTCTTGTACTAGGTCTTTTCCCTCCTCCTGCCCCACATTAATGATATTATTTATCACCTTTTTATGTTTTCTCTCTCTCCATTTTACTCGGTGTCTTATCCTCCTCCACACCAAATATCACCACACATCTCTTTTGTCTACAGTTTCCCTCACCAATGTCTCATTTGACTTAATAACCTTCACAACTTTCTCAGCAATCTTCTCTTCTATGATCTGTTGATCTATAATTTCAGCAAGGCCCAAAGTTTTCTCCCCAGACTCTTTGATTTCCTTTTCCAGACTTGCAACTTTGTAATTTACCTCCTTTCTTTCCACTTCCTGACTTTTTTTCCATTCAGCCTGCTTCTCCATCACTTTTCCTAAAGATTCTCCACATTTGTCGCAATTCACTTTAATTAACTTAACTTCCTCTTTCAGTACTGCATTTTCTGTCTTCATTTCAGCGCACTCTTTCAGCACATTGTTATGACTCTTTTCCAGTTCGCCATACTTTTCAAATAGTTTTTCAATTTTTCCTTCTAATTCCAGAATTTTCTTGACATAGACGCTCTTTTCCATTGTACCTTGGAAGCCTGTGAACTCTAATTTCTCTTCCGAATATGCGGCCGCCATGTTGCGCAGATGTAAACACCTCCCAGCTGATGGTTCCAACGCAGGTTACAGTTAAAATTCACCTTCCCTGGACATTACTTGCTTCTCAACAGTGTGTGTGTGTGTGTGTGTGTGTGTGTGTGTGTGTGTGTGTGTGTGTGTGTGTGTGTGTGTGTGTGTATTTACCTAGTTGTGTTTACCTAGCTGCATTGTACAGGGTTTGAGCAAGGCTCATAGTGTCCTGTCTCCATGTCTGCATTTATCCAATTTTTCTTTAAAGTTATGCACATTATGTGCTGTAACAACTTCATCACTCAATGTATTCCACTTTTCCACTGTTCTATGTGGAAAACTGTATTTTCCAATATTCTTCACACACTGCCTCATCCTGATCTTCACATGTCCTCTTGCCCTTCTAACTTCTTCTGTCACCAGCACCAAATCTTCCTTATCTATCTTTTCAATGCCATTTTTACTATTTTATACATCATTATTAGGCCTCCTCGTTCTTTTCTATCTTATAAGGTTGATAGTCCCATTTCCTTCAGTCTTTCTTCATATGTTAGGTCCTTTAGTTCTGGCACCATCTTTGTACCTATCTTCTGAATCTAGTATTCTAATCTTCT
Source organism: Portunus trituberculatus (assembly GCF_017591435.1). Classification (NCBI taxonomy): domain Eukaryota; kingdom Metazoa; phylum Arthropoda; class Malacostraca; order Decapoda; family Portunidae; genus Portunus; species Portunus trituberculatus. The sequence goes on from NW_025541371.1 coordinate 143,443, forward strand.
TATATCTTTTTTTAGAGCTCGGTGATCACACCACTGCTGCATATTCCAACTTAGAACGTATCATGGTTGTGATAATTCTTGTCATCATATCTTTGTCCATGAAATTAAATGCCACTCTCCCAGATCTTTTTCCTCTTTAGTCTTCATTATTTGTTCCTCTCACATCAGAAAGTTCCATACTGGTCTTCTCTTACTCTTTCCTAGTTTCATTACATGACATTTCTTTGCATTGAACTCCAATTTCTACTTTTTACTCCACTGGTAGATTTTGTTTATATCTTCCTGCAACAGCAAATAGTCCTCTCAGGTTTTGATTAATCTTAGCAGCTTAGCATCATCAGCAAACAAATTAATGTAAGTGTTTACTTCATTGTGAATGCCATTTATTACCTATATCTGGAACATAATAGGGGGCTATTACTTACCTTTGTGGTATTCCACTTGTTCCTTTACCCCCAAGATGAGTACATATCTCTGATCACAGTTCTCATCTCCCTGCTCTTCAAATAATCCCTTATCCAGTCTAGCAAAGTTCTTCACAGTCCTCCTATGCTCTTTAGTTTCCAAAATAGTCTGATGTGAGGGACTTTATCAAAACCCCTTTCTATGTCCAGGTTTACTGTGTCCACCCATCCATCTCTGCTTTCCAGTCCTTCTATTACTCTTGAGTAGAAACTTAATAAGTTCAACACACATGCCTTGGGGAGGCAGTGGAAACAATTAGGCAGGAGATCAGTGTTAGGCCGAAGGTTGGACCTTCTGAGGGCGACAGGGTGGCTTGGTCCTCTGTCGGGAAGAGCAGAGTGGGGAAGAGGGAGCAGGCGTGCCAGACTGGGAAAGATAGTAGTCAGGATAGGCAGAGATGGCAGGTTGTGAGGGGAAGGAAAGCGGAGACAGTTAGGGAGGATAGGACTAAACCTGTTGAGTGTGAAAATAGGTTCGGTTTGTTGGAGGGGGAGGGGGAGAGTGAGAGTGGAGTGAATGAAGTGGTTGTGGTGAGTGAAAGGAGAAAGAAGGGGGTAGAGGAGAGGAGGAGGATGGTTGTGCCTAGCACACCTCAGGTGTGTGTGGTGGGTGACTCTCAGGTTAGGTATTTAGATAGCACTTTCTGTGGGAAAGACAGGGATAGGAGGACGAACGTGTGTATGCCTGGTGCAGGTGTGAAGGCAGTGAGTGAGGAGGTGCAGAAGAGGGTTGGGGGATGGAGAGGAGGGTGTAGTAGTTTTGCACGTAGGTGGGAACGATGTCAGAGTAGGTGGGTCGGAGGAGTTAGTGGCAAGATTTCGGAAATGTTAGGCAAGATAAGGGAGAGTGGTAGGAGGTGTGTAGTGTCAGGAATCTTGCCTCGTGTGTATGTTAGCAGGAATGGTTGTCTAGAGCCATTGGTGTGAATGATCGGGTAAAAGGGATGTGTAAGGATGTGGGTGTCAGCTTTGTGGATGTATGGGATAGGTTCTATGGGCGAAGGGATTTGTATGCTAGGGATGGTGTGCATCTGAGTAGGAAGGGTGTGGATGTGCTGAGTGGATGTCTGGAGGGGGGAGTTGGGATGGAGTGTAGGGGGTGAGGTAGCAAATGCATTCCAGATGCTAGACATAAATTAGATAGGATAAACAGAGATAGTGAAAAGATTAGGAAAGATTTCCAGGTGCAAATAGGAGAGAATAAGATTAGGATTCCAAATAAGGAGACAGCATCTAGGAAGGTAGCAGGACTTAAATGTTTTTATGTAAATGCCAGGAGTCTTAGGAACAAGAAGGACGTGTTATCTAGTTATATAGTTGAGGAGGACCTAGATGTTGTATGTGTCACAGAGGCATGGGTAAATGAGGAAAAGTTTAGGAAAATAGGAAAGAATATGAAGTAGATGGATACATTATGTATTTACACCAGAGAATTGGTAGGATAGGCAGAGGAGTAGTTATTTATGTAAAAAAAATCCTTCATTTCCAGTCAGGTTAATGGTATTAAGGTAGATAACAGAGTAGAGTCCTTATGGCTGGATGTTAGAGTAAACAAAAGTAAGGTTATTAGAGTAGGAGCTTTTATAGGCCACCTAACCAGTCAGCAGATGTAGACAACCTTATGGTAGATGAGATAAATAGGGGTGTACTAGTCAGACAATTATCTTAGGGATTTTAATCTTAAGTCAGTAAACTGGGAGAGGATGGTAGGAGATGCTAGTGAAAATAAGTTTATGGAAAGTTTTCAGGATAACTATTTAGTGCAGATGGTAGATAAACCTACTAGGGGAGGAAGGTTTTAGACATAGTACTAACAAATATTGAGCATTGTTTAAAGGAAGTTGAGGTAGGAGAGACTTTAGCAAACAGTGACCATCATATAATTAGATTTATCATTAATTCCAGTAGGGATAATATAGCGAATAAGACTAGAGTCCCAAACTATCAGAAAGGCAATTATGGTAGGTTACGTCAGTTATTAGGAGAGGTAAACTGGGAAGATAGTTTTGGAATTAAAACTGCACAGGAGGATATTTTTAAGGTTGTAGTAAAGGGTATAGTGATGCAGTGTATCCCTTACAAAGATATAAGGCAGAGAAACAGGAAGCCATTATGGTGGACTCATGAGATAGGTAGCCAGATCAGAGAGAAGAAGAGGGCATACAGAGAGTTGCAGAAAAGTGGGGAAGATGTAGATTTGAGTAGGTACAGACAGGTCAGAGATGATTTGAGTAAGGTTATAAAAAAAAGTAAAAGGCAGGCAGAGATAAAACTAGCTAGAGCTGGGAGTAAAGATCCCAAAAATTATATAGTTATTACAAGGTCAGTGATAAAAGAAATAAGGATAGGATTGGACCACTCAGAAAAGATGGTGTAGTAGTGGATCAAAATGAAGACATAGTAGAATTATTGAATGAACAATTTTCTTCAGTATTTACTAGGAAAGAATAGGAAATCCTGTTACAAACAGTGCGACGAGTAGTTTAAGAGCTTTAGAAAATATTGATATAAAACCGGGAATTATTAGGAAATTTATTCTTGAACTAGACGATAGGAAAGCCAGTGGTCCTGATGAGCTACATGCCAGAGTACTTAGGGAGGGTGTAGACAGTATTTCTGAAGCACTTTAGTTAATCTTTGAAAGATCACTTAGGTTTGCTGAGATACCTCAGGACTGGAAGTTAGCTAATGTTACTCCAATATTTAAGAAAGGTAGGAAGGATGATGCGAATAATTATAGACCGATCAGTTTAACTAGTATAGTATGTAAGATACTAGAGAAAATCATTAAGGGTAGTATTTGGGAGCATTTAAATGAGAATAGATTAATTAGAGATACCCAACATGGCTTTAGATCAGGGAGGTCCTGTCTTACAAATTTGCTCGATATCTTAGAATATATTACCAAGGAGTTAGATGATGGAAATAGCATAGATGTTATATATCTAGATTTTAGCAAGGCGTTTGATAAGGTACCGCATAGGAGGCTAGTGTACAAATTGAGACTACATGGGATAGGGGTAGGTTAGTTGATTGGATTAGTGAATGGCTTTCTGATAGGAAACAGAGAGTAGTATTAAATGGGGCAATGTCTGAGTGGAAGGAAGTGGTTAGTGGGGTACCCCAAGGATCAGTGCTAGGACCTCTTCTTTTCTTGGTGTACATTAACGATTTAGATATAGGAATTAGTAGCAAAGTATCAAAGTTTGCAGATGATACTAAGATAGCATGTGCAGTACAAGGTGAAAAGGACAATTACAGAATACAACGAGACCTGGACAGGCTGATAGCATGGGCAGACAGGTGGCAGATGGAGTTTAATTCTGATAAGTGTCAGGTTATGCATTTAGGTAAAGACAACACAAACTTTAACTATGAGATGGAGGGATGTTGGCTAGAGGCAGTAGAAGAAGGAAAGGATTTAGGAGTAGTGATAGACAGGACTATGAAATTTTCAAAGCAATGTTTAGAAGCAAGAAATAGGGCAAATAGGATCCTGGGTTTTATAAATAGAAATGTTAGTTATAAAAGTAAGGAAGTGGTGCGTAGCTTATATAATTCCTATGTTAGGCCCCATTTAGAGTATTGCATACAGGCCTGGTCACCCCACTATAGGCAGGATATCAACATGTTAGAAGCAGTTCAGAGAAGAGCAACTAGGATGATACCAGCATTAAAGCGCCTGGAGTATAGAGATAGATTAAAGGAATTAAACATGTTTTCATTTGAGAGGAGATGTATAAGAGGATATGATAGAGTTATTTAAAATGTTCTCAGATACAAACTACATTGATGTGAGATCTTTCTTTACCTTAGAGGAGGAAATAGGACTAGAAATCATGGCAGGAAGATTAGAAAGCAAGGCTGCAGGTTAGATATAAGAAAATATTTCTTTAGTCATAGAGTGGTAGACTTCTGGAATGCATTGCCAGAGACGGTTGTAAATAGCACTAGTTTGACAATGTTTAAAACAGATTAGATAAGCACTTAAATTTATTAGATTTATAATTATGTATAGCACTGCATGATAGTTTTATAAGAAATTTACTATAGTTAAATAAGACATGATCCCCATGTATGGGGACCACAAATTGTAGAGGATTTCGCTGCAGGACTTAGCCCTGTTAATGGCCCAAATATTTAGAATTAGTATATAATGTATTGTGTACTTGTAAGTGTATCTTTAAGTACTGATGACGAGGTCGCTGTGCGACTGATACAGGATAACCTAGATGGGCCCTGGTGGCCCTTTGTTATCCTATTATTTATGTTATGTTATGTTATGTTATGTCCTGAACCCAAATTGTCTGTTCAATATAACTTGTTCTTCTTCCAGATGCTTAACCCTTTTTTCTTTGAAAACTACGTATTTCACATAACTTTCCCATAACACTTGTAAGTGACACCAGTCTGTAATTTAATGGATCAGTTGCCTTTCCTCCATTAACCCCTTACTAACGATTGTTTATTTTACCTTCCTTCCCCATCCCGGATGGCCAACCATTTCCTGATATTCTTCAACTTTCACCAAGCAATTTTTTTTCTTGTGGGATTGCAGATCATATTTTTCCGCATCTGAAATAAAAATCCACAACTCTCTAAGTGCTGTGGTTTGGCCGTGGGGGGCCGCCAAAGTTTGAAAAATGAAGAAAATATCCTCCCTGCAGGCCAACAGAAAATGGGGGATTACTATTATGTAGGCTGATCAGCATTACAGTTTCAAATTTAATCCGCTGATATGTACGCTGGTCGCACGTAAGGGGTTAAATATCGGTATTATGTTGGCTCTTTTCCATTCCAGTGGTACTCTCCCTTCATTTAATGACCTTGTAATGATTTCCCAAATTGGATCCAACAGCTGTTCTTTACATTCTTTTAGTACCCAGCCTGATACACCATCAAGCCCCATTGCTTTTCAGACATCCAAATTATCTAATAATCTTCTAATATCCTCTTTGTGCACTATGATTTCCTGCAATCCTTGGCAATGCAATGTCCTATTTGGTTCTTCAAAATCCTCTTCTTCAGTGAACACATTTTTGAAGCTCTCATTCATTACATATTTCACTCATTTCCTTTGCTGTTTGGTACATCTTCCCTCTTTCAATGATTTTTTTCTATTGTTTCCTTATTCTTCATCTTACCATTTATAAATTGGTAGAAAAGCTTGGGTTCATTTTCACTTTTTTGCACTACATTTTTTCAAAGTTTCTTTCTTCCTCTCTTTACTCTTATGTATTCATTTCTTGCATCCTTATACTGCTGTCTGTTATTTCCATTTCTCTGCTTTTGAGTTTCTTCCAAGCTTTATCGTTTGCCTTTTTTTAGCTTGTGTACATCCGTCATTGTACCAAGCATGTATACTTTTCTTAAGTCTATAGATAGGTATGTATTTCTTTAATCCTTCATTATATTTCTATAGGAATATTTCATATTTCCCTTGTATTGTCCTTTCGTTCATAATTCAATATAAAAAAATTTTCTTAACTTTTCAAAATCTGCACTTGCACAATTTAATCTCTCTCTTTAGTGGTCATTTCTGTATCTTATCATATCTTCCTCCTGCATTTCCAACTCTAATGTCACATGATCACTTCTTCCCATTGAACTAAGGTATTGTATGTTGGGAGGGGGCTCTGGCTTTTTTGTGAACACTAAGTCAAGCAACTATGTTTCTTCTTCCTCCTGTATCATGTTGATTCTTCCACCCACTGATCATTGTATTTGCCATAGTCAACTGTAACATCTCCTCATTCCATTGTCCAGCATTATCCATTACTTCCATCTCCCTCCAATTTATTCTTTTACAGTTTAAGTTTTCTACTAATAGTATTCTTCCATATCTTATCATAGTCTTTTTTCTTTCAAATAATTTCTAACCTCCAACATGCTGGATAACAACCCATCAATATTAGTATAAATTACTCTTAATTTCTTGCCTCCTTTATGATCTGCTTCTTTTGTAGATACCACTTTTTTAGTCTCATATCTAGAACCTTCCAGTAGAACATTTTTTCTTCTCGATCTCTGTCCTTTTTTCGTTTTTTTCCTTAGCTCCAGTTTTTAGCATTTTTTCCTTCTCCCTCTCTTCCAGGTTCATATCTCTTTTTATCCATATATCTTTAGATTCACTATCATGGGCCAGCTTCCCTTTTCTTATCATAATTTCCTCCACTGCCACCTGCGATCTCCTTCTCACTTTCATTGGTCTCTTACCTCCTTCATTATATCTTCCCAACCTAAACACTTCCTCTACCTCCTGGTCCAGCTCCTGTGCGCTGTTCTGGACTGTTTGATAATAGTTTTGGCCAATTTTCCTTCTTCATGCTTTCTCATGAACTTGTTTTTACTTTTATCCCAAAAATCAAGAAACACTGTATCTCTCACTAGATCTTTCTCCTTAATTACTTGTATAACAGTGTCTTATGTCTTTTCCTAAGAATTTGCCACCTTATTACCTCTGAAAATTTAAGTTTTCCTCTTCCTGTGCCTGTTTCCATGCATTTTGTAATTCCTGCAGTTTGCTTTCACACATTCCATTCTATACTTTGTCCTCTCCATTCTGCACTTTTTTCTGTAGGCTCCTTAAGGAGTCTTCATAGTTGTGAACTGTAGCCTTCAGTAAATAATTTTGTTTCTTTATCTCCTGCATCTCCTCCTTCATCTCTTAATTTATTTCCCTTACTTTTTCACATTCCTCCAATCTCACTTTTAGTTCCATGGTTTCTTTTATCAATTTGTCTTGTTTTTCCATCAAACATAACATCGCCTCCTTCATGTATCTTATCTCTCTTTCCATGTTTATCAGCCTCCTCATATTGCTCCTTTCCTCTCTAAATCCAGAAAAGTCTTTATCCATATTATAATCACTCAATTTCCTCAGTTCAACAGGTGTTTTGATAAATCTCAGGTTTTCACAACATGGCATTAGTTTTGGTCCCATGTGTTTGGCCGCTCCACTTAGCCCTGTCACTCCCTCCATTTTTCCATTGTATACAGTAACAAAATCTTATTTATTTTGGAGACAGGAGAAACCTATGGCCCCCTACCACACCTGTACATACATCTAGGTCAGGCACCAACGCCTGCTGAAGTGCTTTCCCTGGGAGCTGCTTCACAATGTCTTGAGAGCATGGCAATGGTGTATGTATGTGTGTATTTACCTAGTTATATTTACTTATGTGTGTGTATTTACCTAGTTGTAGTTTTACAGAGCCTGGGCTTTACCCTCGTGTGGTCCCATCTCCATATCTACACTTATCCAATTTTTTCTTTAAAACTATGCACACTCATTGCTGACACCACTTCCTTACTCAAACTGTTCCAACTCTCAACACATCTTTGCAGGAAAGTATATTTTTTAACAAGTCTCAGACATCTTCCCTTTCTCAGTTTTTTACTATGCGATCTTGTGCTTCAAATGTCATATTCTTCTCTCAGGATCAGTTTCTTACTATCCACTTGATCCATTCCGTTAATCAATATATAAACTTGTATCAGATCCCCTCTCAACCTTCTCTGTTCCAGGGTTGGTAGATCCATAGCCTTTATTCTCTCCTCATATGTCATCCCTTCAAATTCTGGAACCATTCTTGTAGCCATTTCTAGTAGTCTCTCCAACTTCCTTATGTGTCTCTTTTTATGGGGGGTCCACACTACTCCTGCATATTCCAACCTGGGTCTTATTATAGTACTTACGAGACCTGGACAGGCTGATAGCATGGGCAGACAGGTGGCAGATGGAGTTTAATTCTAAAAAGTGTCAAGTTATGCATTTAGGTTAAAGACAACACAAACTTTAGCTATGAGATGGAGGGATGTTGGCTAGAGGCAGTAGAGGAGGGAAAAGATTTAGGATTAGTGATAGACAGGACTATGAAATTTTCAAAGCAATGTTAAGAAGCAAGAAATAGGGGAAATAGGATCCTGGGTTTTATAAATAGAAATGTTAGTTATAAAAGTAAGGAAGTGGTGCGTAGCTTATATAATTCCTATGTTAGGCCCCATTTAGAGTATTGCATACAGGCCTGTCACCCCATTATAGGCAGGATATCAACATGTTAGAAGCAGTTCAGAGAAGAGCAACTAGGATGATACCCGCATTAAAGTGCCTAGAGTATAGAGATAGATTAAAGGAATTAAACATGTTTTCCATTTGAGAGGAGATGTATAAGAGGGGATATGATAGAGTTATTTAAAATGTTCTCAGATACAAACTACATAGATGTGAGATCTTTCTTTACCTTAGAGGTGGGAAGTAGGACTAGAAATCATGGCAGGAAGATTAGAAAGCATGGCTGCAGGTTAGATATAAGAAAATATTTCTTTAGTCATAGGGTGGTAGACTTCTGGAATGTATTGCCAGAGAGGGTTGTAAATAGCACTAGTTTGACAATATTTAAAAACAGATTAGATAAGCACTTAAATTTATTAGATTTATAATTATGTATAGCGCTGCATGATAGTTTTTATAAGAAATTTACTATAGTTAAACAAGACATGATCCCCATGTATGGGGATCACAGATTGTAGAGGAATTCGCTGCAGGAGTTAGTCCTGTTAATGGGCCATATATTTAGAATTAGTATATAATGTATTGTGTACTTGTAAGTGTATCTTTAAGTACTGATGAGGAGGTCGCTGTGCGACTGATACAGGATAACCTAGATGGGCCCTGGTGGCCTTTTGTTATCCTATTATTTATGTTATATGTTATGTTATGTTAAAGGGGTAAGAGACCAATGAAGGTGAAAATGAGATCTCAAGTGGCTGTAGAGGAAATAATGGCTAGAAAAGGGAAGTTAGCCGATGATGTCGATCACAAGGAAATATGGATAAAAAAAAGATATAAACTTAGAGGAAAGGGAAAAAGAGAAAGTACTAAGTAGTGAGGCTAAGGAAAGAAATGAGAATAGGACAGAGATAGAAAAGAATAATTTTTATTGGAGGGTTCTGGATATGAGACTAAAGAAGTGGTACCTAAGGAAAAAAGAGGAGGTTGTGGAGGAGGCAATAAATTAAGAGTGACTTATACTAACATAGATGGTTTGTTATCAAGTATATTGGAAGTTTGGGATTATTTGAAAGAGAAAAAGCCAGATGTAATGTGTATTGTTGATACAAAACTTAAGAATGAGACCCATGTCAACTTTAAAGAGGAAGGATATAATACCTGGAGGAGGGACAGGAAGGATAAAGGGGGTGGAGTGCTAACAATGGTTCATGATAACATTTGTGTGGAGGATGTGCAATATGGAGATGACAAAGTGGAAGCATTGGTAGTAACAATCAGAGCAGATTTGAAGAAGAGAAAAATTATTGTTACATATTTTCCACCAAAGACTAATACATGGGGGTCAGAAGAGCATAAAGATATGCAAAGAGAGAAGATAAAGTGTCTGGATAACATGATAAGAAGAGAAAGAAGAATACTCTTAGTTGGAGACTTTTACTGTAAAAAAATAAACTGGAAAGAGATGGAAGTAATGGATAATGCTGGGCAGTGGAGTGAGAAAATATTACAGATGACTATGGTTAATACAATGGACCAGTGGGTAGAAGAGTCAACAAGATACAGGGGGGAAGAGGAACCATCGTTACTTGACCTAGTCTTCACAGAAAAACTGGAGTCTCCTCCAATCATACATTACTTTAGTCCTATGGGGAGAAGTGATCATGTGACATTAGAGATGCAAATGCAGGAGGAAGATGAGATAAGATACAGAGAGGACTATAAAGGAGAGAGATTAAATTATGCAAGAGCAGATTTTGAAAAACTAAGGAGTTATTTTGCTAATATTGAGTGGAGTAATATTATGTGCAGGAAGACCATAAAAGAGAAATATGACATATTCTTACAGGAATACAATGAAGGAGTAAAAAAGTTTGTTCCTGTTTATAGAGTTCAGAAAAAAATATATGCTTGGTACAATGCTAGATACTTACAAGCAAAAAAGGCAAAAGATAAAGCGTGGAAGAATTTTTTAAAGCAGGGAAATTACTATAATAGTCGGCAGTACAAAGATACTAGAAATGAATATATTAGAGTAAGGAGGGAGGAAGAAAGAAAGTTTGAGAAGGATGTAGTGGATAAAAGCAAGGATGAACCAAAACTTTTCTACAAGTTTATAAACGGCAAAACAAAGAATAAGGAAACAATTAAAAAAATAATTAAAGAAGGAAAGACATACCAAACAGAGAAAGAAATGTGTGAAATAATGAATGAAAGCTTCAAAACGGTATTCCCGGAAGAAGATGACTTCACAGAACCTAGTAGGACATTGGATTGCCAAGGATTACAGGAAATTGCAGTTCATGAAGAGGATATTGGAAGATTACTGGACAAGTTGGAAGTCAGAAAAGCAATGAGGCCAGATGGTGTATCAGGCTGGGTGTTAAAAGAATGTAAAGAGCAGTTACTGGAGCCAATTTGGGAAATAATTAAAAGTTCAATAAATGAAGGGAAAGTTCCACTAGAGTGGAAGAGAGCCAATGTAGTACTGATATTTAAAGGAGGAAAGGCAACTGAACCACTAAACTAGAGTATTGCATACAGGCCTGGTCACCCCATTATAGGCAGGATATCAACATGTTAGAAGCAGTTCAGAGAAGAGCAACTAGGATGATACCAGCATTAAAGCGCCTGGAGTATAGAAATAGATTAAAGGAATTAAACATGTTTTCATTTGAGAGGAGATGTATAAGAGGGGATATGATAGAGTTATTTAAAATGTTCTCAGATACAAACTACATAGATGTGAGATCTTTCTTTACCTTAGAGGAGGGAAGTAGGACTAGAAATCATGGCAGGAAGATTAGAAAGCAAGGCTACAGGTTAGATATAAGAAAATATTTCTTTAATCATAGAGTGGTAGACTTCTGGAATGCATTGCCAGAGAGGGTTGTAAATAACACTAGTTTGACAATGTTTAAAAACAGATTAGATAAGCACTTAAATTTATTAGATTTACAATTATGTATAGTGCTGCATGATAGTTTTTATAAGAAATTTACTATAGTTAAACAAGACATGATCCCCATGTATGGGGATCACAGATTGTAGAGGAATTCGCTGCAGGACTTAGCCCTGTTAATGGGCCAAATATTTAGAATTAGTATATAATGTATTGTATACTTGTAAGTGTATGTTTAAGTACTGATGGCGAGGTCACTGTGCGACTGATACAGGATAACCTAGATAGGCCCTGGTGGCCCTTTGTTATCTTATTATTTATGTCATATGTTATGTTATGTTAGAATAGTGTCACTTACAAGTGTTGTAGAGAAGTTTTGTAAAATAATTATCAAAGAAAAATGGGTTAAATTTTTAGAAGAGGAGCAAGTCATATCAAACAAACAATTTGGGTTCAGGACAGGGCAGTCATGTGTATCAAACTTATTAAGCTTCTACTCTAGGGTTATTGCAGGACTTGAAAACAGAGATGGATGGGTTGACACAGTATACCTGGACATTAAAAAGGCATTTGATAAAGTCCCTCATGGAAGACTTCTTTGGAAACTAGAGAACATAGGAGGAATGCGTGGAACCTTGCTCGAATGGAAAAGAGATTATTTGAAGGATAGAGAAATGAGAACTGTGATCTGAGATACATACTCATCTTGGAGTAAAGTAACTAGTGGGGTGCCACAAGGATCAGTGTTAGCCCCCATTATGTTTCAAGTTTATGTAAACAACATTCACATTGGGGTGAACAGCTATATGAATGTATTTGCTGATGATGCAAAGTTGCTAAAAGTTATCAAAACCAGAGAGGACTGTCTACTGCTACAGGAAGATTTAAACAAGATCTATGAATGGAGCAAGAAGTGGAAATTGGAGTTTAATGCCAAGAAATGTCACATTATGGAACTAAGAAAGAGTAAGAGAATACCAGTATGAAACTAACTGATGGGAGAGGAGCAAATAACGAAGACTAAAGAAGAAAAATATCTTGGAGTGATCATACAAGAAAATCTGAGCCCTGATAAACACATAAACAAGATATTTGGACTATCATATAGGATGTTGACTAATATAAGAGGATAAAGGATAAAGATATGATGAAAAAAAATCATCACAAGCATGATACGCCCCAAGGATGGAATATGCAGCAGTGGTGTGGTTTCCCAGCTCTGAAAAGGATATAAGAAAATTGAAAAGGATACAGAAGATTGCTACAAAGATGGTGCCGGAATTAAAGGATCTCACATATGAAGAACAACTGAAGGAAATGGGACTGCCAACCTTACAAGATGAAAGAGAATGCGGGAACCTAATAACAATGTATAAGATAGTAAATGAAAAGATAGATAAAGAAGACCTGGTGATGTTGGCAGAAGAGGATGGAAGTACAAGAGGACATGAAAAGATCAGGATGAGACAGTGTGTGAAGGATGTTGGAAAATACAGTTTTCCACACAGAATGGTAGAAAAATGGAATGCGTTAGATAATGGAATTGTTGCAGCACATAGTGTGCATAACTTTAAAGAAAAATTAGATAAATGAAGATATGGAGACAGGACACTATGAGCCCCGCTCGAACCCTGTACAATACAACTAGGTAAACTTGGTAAATACACCGTCATGGTGATGTTCGTGGCACAATGTTATCTACCCTAGAATTGGAGTCTGCAAGACTTCTGACCAGCCTGGTTGTATATTTTGGGATGGGAGATATCGCTACAGGTGTCCCATCTCTAAATGTGAAGGGAAAACAGTGAAACGAGTGGAAAATGGCAACGGGAGTGAGGAAAGGGTCAGCAAATAGTGCTAGCGATACTCTGACAGTGAGGAGAGAAATTTACGAGACACCACAAGGTTTAAGAGATATTGGGTCAAATGAAACTGGAGCCTTCTCAGGTTTTAGAGAGAGGGATGAAAGAAGGTATAATATGAAGGTGGCAACATTAGAAAAGGATGTATTCTTTATAAGGGAAGTGATGACTAACTTATCTGAGAGTATTAAGAATCTGGAGAAGGAAAACGCTGACTTAAAGGATAAACTCAAGTGTTTTGAGTGTGAAATCGGATAATATCGAAATAAAACAAAAAAATGGATTGTCTCAAACAAGAAAATGAGTCTCTGAAGGAGAAGTGCAACAATTATGAGGATATTATTCAGGAAATGAACCAGAAAGTGCAAGACAACAACAAAAAAGTGAAAGAGGAATTACAGGAAAAATTAAAGGATGAATTGAAAAAGGAAAGTGAGAACCAGAAAATTAGTTTTAATAGTGAAAAAGCAAATACAAGACAGGACAAAAGACACAGTAATACAGATCATTAAGGAGAAGGAAGACCTAGTCAGAGACATTTGACAAGAAGAAATGTATTGTAGTATGGGGTTTGAAAGAAAAGAAAAATCCAATCTGGTATGTAAGGGAAAAAGAAGAGAAAGAGTTGGCATGAGACATAATAAATATGATTCAGGATGAAGGACAAAGTCTTGATAGTGAAATAGAAGAAGTGTACAGGATGGGGAGATACAGTGATGGACATTTAAGACCTATGAAAATAAAACTGAGATCACAAGTAGCAGTGGAAGAACAACTAACGAAAGCAAGAAAACTAGCTCATTCAGATGTATACAAAGATGTATGGATAAAAAGAGACATGAATTTGGAAGAGAGAGAAAGATTGAAAGAATTGAGAAACGAAGTGAAAGAAAGAAATGAGAAAAGTACAGAGACCAAGAAAAAAAAGTTTTTTTGAAAGTTTAGAACAGGAGACTAAGGAAATGGTACATCAAGGAAAGAGAAGAAAGAGCAGAGGAGGAAATGAGGGGAAATGTGGAAAATTAAAAGTTGCTTATACTAATGTAAATGGACTCGTTTCAGGGATAATTGAATTGAATAACTTTATTAAAGAGGTTGAGCCTGACATAATGGGGATCACAGAAACAAAACTACACTGCCGGTCAGAGCGGAAGGCGCGAAAGGGACCATGACTTCCACTCTGAACGAATTTCATTCATCCCTTCGTAGCTCCTAAACATACACTATTTAACAACTCTACTGCTCCAGTAGTCAAAGTAGATGATATGTTTCCTTAGTCAACTTTTGCCTGTGACTCGTGTGCTTGGATTTTTGTGGATGAGTGAGTTTACCATTGTGCCCTGTTACCACCTATTATGGGACCTAGGAAACTAATTATTAAGGCTCTAATCTCAGTTATTTGTGCCTTAGTGAGGGAGGATAAACCAAATTAAGAAATTGCCGCGAACACTGTTCAACGTTGGACAAAAATTTATCGTGAGGGAGGAAGAGACGCTTCGCCACCAGCTTACAAACCTAAAGGGTGTAAATTCAGTGTGAGCTAGAGAATTCTGAACATTATTCGAAGACAGCTTGAGGTCAACCCTTGCATACACAGCAAGGAACTTAAGGCCAGGAATCCTGCATTGCTGGGTGAAGTGAGTGAAAGGAGTGTACGAAGATATGTGAAATGCGATTAGGGTTACCGCAGTAGCCGTGCAGTTTCAAAACCTTGCCTCACTCCTGGTCACCTAAACAGTAGGCTTGCATTTGTGTCTCAGCACAAAGATTGGGACTTAGATAAGTGGCATAGGGTACTTTGGTCAGATGAGGCAAGCTTTCAGGTTACAAACAACCAGAGAAACTGTGTGTACCACAGACCCGGTAATAACCGTTACGATCCACGCTACACAACACACACAGTAAAACATCCAGATTCTTTGATGGTGTGGGGTTGTTTTTCTTACTATGGTCTTGGAAAATTAGTGTTTTTGCCCAAGAATGTTTGTATGAACCAAAATAACTACTTTGAGCTAATTCTGGATGAATTAGATGAGTGTATAGAGAAGTGCAATGCTGATACCTTCATGCAAGATAGTGCACCGTGCCATACGGCAAAGTTAATTGTTGACTGGTTTGATTTCTGCAATGTCAGCCTTTTTAAACCTTAGCCAGCAAATACGCCAGACCTTAACCCTATAGAAAGTGTCTGGGTGTATATAAAACTGAAGCTAAAGGAGAGAGATACCTCCTCTCTCCCACCCCTTCAAGCCACTATTCAGGACGTATGGGACAATATTGACACTCAGTATCTCCACCACCTGGGTGATTCACTTCCCAAGAGATTCAAAA
This sequence comes from Portunus trituberculatus, assembly GCF_017591435.1. Lineage (NCBI taxonomy): Eukaryota > Metazoa > Arthropoda > Malacostraca > Decapoda > Portunidae > Portunus > Portunus trituberculatus. The sequence continues at coordinate 159,013 of NW_025541371.1, forward strand.
AGGTCAAGAAGGCATGAGGACACCCTATCAGTTACTAGTTTAGGTGAGTACCCTCATTGAAACATATTTTCTGTGTCATTAATCTCCTTCACAGGATGTCACAGGTACCACGCCTTCTGCTCTGACCAGCCGTGTAAGAGATCAACTGACACTAAACCCCATTGGGAATGGGCTGTACAATATCTATATGAAAAATAGAAAAGCGAAGCAGGGTGGAGGAGTGATCATACTAAGCAAAAAAAACCTAAAGGTAACGAACGTGAATTATGGCAAAAACAATGCAGAAATTATATCAGTTGTAGTTGAGAAAAATTACATGGAGAAGAGAGAATTTGTAGTCTGCTATGTACCACCCCAAGACAAGATCTTGGAATCTAAGAGAATATGAGGAAGTTTTGAAAGATACTGAACACTCACTAATCAAAATACTATTAGAAAAGAAAAGAAATACTGTAATAATGAGAGACTTCAAACTATAAGGAAGTACACTGGGAAGATATGACTACAGAGAGAAATGAGGATTCATGGGGTTACACATTACTGGAATTAACTATGGAATATACAATGACACAATGGATTCAAGAGAACACTAGATTTAGGCATAGTGAAAAGCCATCAAGACTGGATTTATTATTTACAACGGAACCTGAAATTGTGGATGGAGTAGAGTATAAGACACCTTTGGCAAAATGTGATCATGTACTAATAGTACCGACCTTCAAGGAAGTGATTAGGAATGAACGGAATAAAAAACATAGAAAAGGAAGATTGACATATAACAAAACAAATTTTAGAGAACTGAAAGATTTTTTCCAAAAGACAGACTGGACTAAATTTTGACAACCAGGCAGGAGTGGAGGAAAAGTGGATGACATTTAAAGAAATTTATAATGATGGAGTGAATAGATATGTACCGAGACTGAAAATTAAAGACAAATATAAGGAAGAATGGTTTAATAGAAAATGTGAAGAAGCTAGAGATAGAAGGGATAGAACGTGGAAGATATAGAGAATAGACAAATGTCCAAGGAAGTGGCAAGACTACATCAGAGAAAGGAATAACTATGTTAAAGTACGAAGAGAAGAAAAGAAAAACTATGAGAAAAACATAATTGAAAAATGCAAGGATCAGCCAAATATCTTTTATAGATACAGGTAACTCTTGATTTACGCATGTTTGATTTGCGCTTTTTTGTTATAACGTGACCAAAATAAATATTATAATTAATTTAATTTGTACGATCGGTTTGCTTATATGCGATTTGGCCCAACTGCATTTTCAAACTGAGCGCCAGACACAATTTAAAACTGCACGCCAGAGAGTTCCGCAGCTGGCCGATAAGTGGGAGCTCCGGGGCCGGATCCAAGAAGCAGGTTGTTGTCTATGTTGGTACAGACAACCTCCATAGCAACCTCCTGCTCACATACCAACCTTTGTAAAATAGCATCCACAAAGATTCGTTGCTGTAGGTGGGTGGAGGTTGGGAGCCCACCTAAAAGTGCTCATTGGCTGCCAGGAGCTGGATCCAAGAAACTTTAACGTCAAAGCAACCTCTTGCCACGAAATGGCATCCATGAACGCTTGGAGGGACGGTAATGAGGTTGCTATCAGATTGCTCTCAGGTTGCTGGGGTGTTACTGTCTTATATATGCATTTATATTCACAAAACAACATTTCTATTAGCTTTTAACAAACCTTGCCCCCAAAAAAGGATTGTTTTGTAATGCATAAAGTGAAATCATACATGGAATACCAAAAAATAAAGCAGAGATGAGATCGCCCACAGACGAGGCAGAGACTCGCGGCGACTCAGCCGCTTCTTCTTCTTGTGACCTTTTTAGCTTGCATGTTGGCTTTCACCACGTTATTTATGTTTCCACTCCTCTATTGCCTGCTATAATGGATATCATATCTTAGTATTCATATACGCTCATGCCATGAGGATAACCTCGACTCCGTGGCACTGAGTGATAGTGAATTATTAATGAAATACTGCAGTATTTCATTAGTAATTCACTATCACTCAGTGATAGTGATAGTGATAGTCCTGCTATAATGGATATCATATCTTAGTATTCATATATGCTCATGCCATGAGGATAACCTCGACTCCGTGGCACTGAGTGATAATGAATTACTAATGAAATACCGCGGTATTTCATTAGTAATTCACTATCACTCAGTGCCACGGAGTCAAGGTTATCCTCATGGCATGAGCGTATATGAATCATGAGCGTATATGAATACTAAGATATGATATCCATTATAGCAGGACTATCACTATCAGTGAGTGATTGTGAATTACTAATGAAATACCACAGTATTTCATTAATAATTCACTATCACTCAGTGCCACGGTGTCGAGGTTATCCTCATGGCATGAGCGTATATGAATACTAAGATATGATATCCATTATAGCAGGCAATAAAGGAGTGGAAACAAATATCGTGATGAAAGCAACACATAAGCTAAAAGGGTCACAAGAAGAAGAAGAAGCGGCCGAGTCGCTGCGAGTCTCCGCATGGTCTGTGGCCGATCTCATCTCTGCCTTATGTTTTGGTATTCTATGTAAGATTTCACTTTATGCTTTACAAAACAATCCTTTCTTGGGGGCAAGGTTTGTTAAAAGCCAATAGAAATGTTTTGTGAACATAAATGCATATATAAGACAGTAACACCACCTGGAGAGGTGGTGTTCCCAGCAACCTGAGAGCAATCTGATAGCAACCTCGTTACCATCCCTCCAAGCGTTCAAGGATGCCATTTTGCAGCAGGAGGTTGCTCTGACGTTGTTGAAGTTTCTTGGATCCAGCTCCCTCTCTTCTCTTGCCTCATTTGCAGTCTGCCAGCACTGAGTACAGAAGGAATCTCTTTAATATGCCTATAATTCACCAAGATGGCCCCAAAACGTCCTTCATCTTCTTCTGCATGTGGGGTTATTTTTGATAAGTGGATTTTTGATAAAGTGGTAAAGCTCAGAGGAAGATGGTGACTGACTGTGGTGTGAGTGGTGAAGGCAGTGACGCTGTGAGTGGTTTGTTTATATATTCTTTGTTTTGTTGTTTTCTGTTATTATTTTTTGCTTTCTCTTATTATTTCTTGCTTTTCCCTTTACTTTAAATACACTTCTGGTATTTAGAATAGTAAATATTAAAAACGTGGTAATTTAGCCAAATGAATAAAGTATTTTGTACAAATTTTTTTGGACCACAACCCGCATCCCCCTACTATCTATTGTTTCTTATGAGAATTACATGTTTGTTTTACGCGAATTTTGATATACACGATGCCTCGTGGAACGCATCTATCGTATAAATCGAGAGTTATCTGTATATAAACAAAAGTTAAAAAACAAACACGAGATAGAGAAACTAGTTTATGAAAACAATGAATACAGTAATGAATTGGAAATGGCTGAAATAATGAACAGACACTTTCAAGAAGTTTTTACAAGAGAAAAAACATTAATTATGGAGAACTAGGAGTTCTCATAACAAAAGAAATGTTCCCCAATAAACATATAAATAAAATTTTTGGTGAGACCTACAACTTGCTGAGAAATATTAGAATTGCATTCTCATATATTGATGAAGATATGGTGAAAAAGTTATTGGTATCCTTGGTCAGACCACAACTGGAGTATGCAGCAGTACTGTAGTCAGCTAACACGAGGAAGAATATCAGGAAAATTGAAAGGATACAAAGAGCGGCCACCAAACTGGCTCCAACCTTGTTGGCTCTTACGTATGAAAAGAGACTGGAGAGACTAGAATTACCAACACTGGAATAGAGAAGAGAAAGAGGCGACCTGTTGACCATCTACGGAATAATGAATAATATGGAGCTTCCTGATAGGATCGACCAGCTGAAGAGGGACAGAAGAGACACAAGAGGACTTGGACTAAAACTCAGAAAAGACAATTACAGAAGAGACTTCAACAAAAACAGCTTCCCCCATAGAGTGATAAATATATGGAACGGACTGGACAGAGAGGTGGTGCGTGCAAAGTCTATACACGACTTTAAGGTGGTAATTCGTTAATTTGGTCAAAAAAATTGAAAAATTGGAAACTTGGTACTTGGGTTCGTCTCTGGAGAGGGAAGCCATGGTCGGTTGCCAGGCGATAACGCACTGCTTACCTGGTAATGGCGGGTTTAAAGGGCCGGCCCTTTAAATACCCAAGCGCATACGCCTTTTCTTCTAGTCTTTGTTTTGCTTGTATTTATTTCCTTTTTTGAGCTGTTTTTTTTTTTTTTTTGCGTGATGTACGATAGTTTAGGATCAGGCAGTGAGGGTGAGGAAGACGCTACTCCCTCAGTACCAATTGATACAGCCTTAGGGAGTGCGCGTGAGTGCAGCCTACCTGTTGATCGTATTTTACACGTGTTGGGTTCCCAAATTGTGACAATGCCACGTGTAAGGCCATGATGTAACATGGCCTGAAACTATCTAAACAGCCACTACCAGCCTCCAAGCAGTTGTCAAGGGATTATGTAAGTACATATCTGAGTTTGGTACATATTGGAGTGAGTTATTTATTTATCTTTTTTATACCATGTGGGCTTTTCATGGGAATTTATGGGCTAAAGGGGATACTTTTTAGGGTACCTCCTATCTTAAAGCCCACCCGCTAGGAAACCGTTGCCCCGAGTGAGGAAGCGAGTTATGTGGGGGTTTTGAAGATGTTCACAGAAAATGCGTTTTCTCGACTTTCAGTTTTTCAGCATATACTGTTGAATAACTTTTTCAGTAATTGGTCAATTTCAAAGATTTTTGCAGCAAAATGATCAACAACCTCATCTTAACAAATGCCAGCATGATAATGCATGAACTCACTCAAATAAATTTACAACAGGCTTATAAACTCAAATTTTGATGAAAAAAAAGGTAACAATTTGGCGTGTAATGAAATTGTTATAACATAGGTTATGTGTATGCCGGTGCTTACATTTATTTGTTGTTATGTATATTATATGTGGTTAAGAGGAAATTGCCACACTGTTATTAGTTTTGATTTTATAATGGTATTTTGAATTATTTTCTTATCGCTGAAAAAATATTTATTGCAAATAAACTACGCCACATTTGTGTACCAAATTAACACTGAAGACGTACACCATAAACGTACACCTTGTGTATAAATATTATTGAATTCGGTGAAAAAATAGCAATGGGAGAGCCAAAAAACCGATATTGATATCGAGTCATCGAATTACCACCTTAAGAGAAAATTAGACACTGTGAGACACAGAGACGGGACAACACGAGCATAGGCTCCCCTCCCGTAAAATACAACTAGGTAAATACACACACACACTGCGTAGACACCATGCCGTCAAGACGTCTCTGAGCAACTCGCAGGAAAAAGCTACAACAGGAGTTCTAGCCTGACATAGACATATGTACAGGGTGGGAGGCGGCCATAGGTTCTCCTGTCTCCATATTGAATATGTTTTGGATCATATAGACAGGAAAAAAAAGGAGAGAGAGATGGATCTGAGTAGTGCTGTCAGACATATGACAGAATCAAAACAAACGCCTTCATGTGGAAACCAGCGGTACATTGAAACACCTGTTGGAAGAAGGAGACTGACTGAGGATAGTATGGACAAGGATTTTTCTGGATTTAGGGAAGGAAAAGGTAGTATGAGGAGGTTGGTCAACATAGAAAGGGAGTTAAGGTACATGAAGGAAGTGATGTCAAGTCTAAATCAATTGACTTGGCTGAATCTCTTCATGGCTTCAAAAGTGTATAAAAAGGAGGGAAAAGCCCATCAATTACTAGTTTCCATATAAGTATTATAGTACAGTGGAGACTCAATACTCGAATGTCTAATTAGTCGAACGCAAAAGTTTGACTTTTTTTTTTTTTTTTTTTTTTTTACCATGTGGGCTTTTCTCGGGAATTTATGGGCTAAAGGGGATACTTTTTTGGGTACCCCCTATCTCAAAGCCCACCCGCTAGGAAACCGTTGCCCCGAGTGAGGAAGCCCAACCTACACTCGGACCGTGGACAGGATTCGAACCCGTGCGCTTGGAGACCCCTCGGATCCCAAAGCAGTCATGTTTCCAGGTAACTCGATTTACGTGAGAGATGCGTTCCAAGAGGCATCGCGTATATCAAAATTCGCGTAAAACAAACATGTAATTCTCATAAGAAACAATAGATAATAGGGGGAATGCTGGATGTGGTCCAAAAAATATCGTACAAAATACTATTTATTTAGCTAATTTAACATGTTTATTATTTACCATTCTAAATACTAGAAGTGTATTTAAAGTTAAGGGAAAAGCAAGAAATAATAAGAGAAAGCAAAAAATAATAAAAGAAAACATCAAAACAAAGAATACGTAAACAAAACATTCACTGCGTCACTGCCTTCACCACTCACACCACAGTCAGTCACCATCTTCCTCTGAGCTTTACCACTTTATCGAAAATCCACTTATCAAAAATAACCCCACATTCAGAAGAAGATGAAGGATGTTTTGGGGCCATCTTGGTGAATTAGAGGCAGATTGAAGAGATTCCTTCTGTACTCAGTGCTGGCAGGCTGCACATGAGACACGAGAAGAGTAGGAGCTGGATCCAAGATTCTTTAACAACGTCAGAGCAACCTCCTGCCGCAAAATGGCATCCATGAACGCTTGGAGGGACGGTAACGAGGTTGCTATGAGGTTGCTGGTAACACCACCTCTCCAGGTGGTGTTACTGTCTTATATATGCATTTATGTTCACAAAACAACATTTCTATTAGCTTTTTACAAACCTTTCCCCAAGAAAGGATTGTTTTGTAATGCATAAAGTGAAATCTTACATGGAATACCAAAAAATAAAGCAGAGATGAGATCGCCCACAGACGAGGCAGAGACTCGCGGCAACTCGGCCACTTTTTCTTCTTGTGACCCTTTTAGCTTGCATGTTGTCTTTCACCATGTTATTTATGTTTCCACTCCTCTATTGCCTGCTATAATGGATATCATATCTTAGTATTCATATACGCACATGCCATGAGGATAACCTCGACTCCATGGCACTGAGTGATAGTGAATTACTAATGAAATACTGCGGTATTTCCGTCCCTCCGAGAGTTCATGGATGCCATTTCGCGGCAGGAGGTTGCTCTGACATTGTTAAAGTTTCTTAGATCTAGCTCCTGGCAGCCAATGAGCACTTTTAGGCAGGCTACCAACCTCCACTCGCCAACAGCAATGAATCTTTGTGGATGCTATTTTACGAAGATTGGTATGTGAGCAGGAGATTGCTATGGAGGTTGTCTGTACCAACATAGACGACAACCTGCTTCTTGGATCCTCCAGCCCCAGAGCTCCCACCTATTGGCCAGCTGCAGAACACTCTGGCGTGCAGTTTGAAATTGCATCTGGCACTCAGTTTGAAAATGCAGTTGGGCCAAATCGCGTATAGGCAAACTGATCATGCAAATTAAATTAATTATGATATTTTTTCGGTTGCATTATAACAAAAACGCGGAAATGAAACACACGTAAATCGAGAGTTACTTGTACTCGAAAAAATACCTATTAGTCAAACGTCCATCCATGTGGCTGTAAACAAAGGGTCTCTCTCTACCCATCACCCCACGCTCCCCACCAGTCCACCGCAGCCAGTTTATCCTTCGCTTTTGTAAGAATAACATTGTCCTACGCTTTCTCTCTGCAGTTTTTATTTTTTTTAATTTTTTATTTTTTATTTTTATATTTTTTTTTTTCATTTAGAAGCTTACAATGGCACCTAAGAGGTTTGTTAGTGGTAAGAATAAGCTTACAAGAAAGAATGTAGTGACAACCATCGAAAGGAAAAAGGAGATTATTGAAAATACAAGAAAGGAGGAAGAATAACCGATCTTGCAGCTGAGTACTGTATGGCTAAATCTACAGTAGCCACAATACTGAAGAAGAAAGTGCTCATTAAAAGAGCTGATGTGGTGATTGGTGTGAAAAGGCAATTTAAGCGAAGAAATGGAAAAATTGTTGATTGAATAAACCAAAGGCAGATAGCTGGTGATTCTTTGTCAGAGGGAATAATTTGTGCGAAGGCTAGGCTGCTGGATCATGATCTTATTTCTGATACTACATCTGACTCCAGTGAAGATTTCAAAGCAAGTTTGGTGGTTTGTGAATTTCAAGAAAAGAACTGGAATTCATTCTGTTGTGATGCATAGTGAGCCTCCAAGTCAGGAGTAAACATACGCTATATGTCACTGTGTCACCAACTCCCATGATGGATGATGGGAGTAACAGTGATTTCACAGTGTTCAATTCTGCCACCTCTTCCGCGCCTTACTTCTACACCTCGGGTCTCTTGCCATGTTGCGGGGAGAGAACTTTTGAATGAGAGTGGTATCAGAAGGGCTTTGGAATTAACAGTTTCTACAATAATAGAGAGCGAAGATAGTGATGTTCTGGGCTCTGATACGGATATAGGAGGTTCAACCACCGAGGGGAAGGACATTCCACCACCACCACCAGCAACTTCTATTGTATGTATTTTATATATGTTTTTGCAAAAAATACACAAATTAGATCACTTTGCGAACATTTTGATTAAGAGAGAGAGAGAGAGAGAGAGAGAGAGCAAGCATACAAGGGGCCCATTTTCTATCGCTCTAGCCAAGGATGTTGGACCCGATCGGACGGAAGGCCACGTACACCAATGATACCACCTCATTCAACCTGTGATATTTTGGTAACCATAGCATCTAGAGACTTCTGGTTTTTTGCATTGCAAAGAGGAAGAGTTGCTTGTGGACAGAACACCATTTGTACTCACTCATTTATTGAATTTCCAAGTGTAATCAGTATGTGAATAAAGGCTATTTTGTCTGTTTCTCACCAAACCTCCCGAGTTAGCAAGAGGTAAAAATCCCAACATCCCTGATTTTTAGGGATTAATTGTGATGAAACTGGCCTGTTTTTTGAAAAAAAACTACCAAACATGATTTATATAACAAAGGAAGAGAAGTGTTTGCCAGGACACAAGCCCATGAAATATAGGCTAATCCTGCTTCTGTGCGCCAATGCTAGTGGTGACTGCAAAATTAAACCGTTTTTCTTCTAAACTTGGGTTTGGCAATGGCTGGAATGAATTACCTGATTTATAGGTATCGAACGGCCATTTGGAACTAGTTAAGTTCGAGCATTGAGTCTCCATTGTACTTTTGTTTTCTCCATTTTAAGTGCATTCTAGCACTTGTGTCACAGCAAACAATTTATTGGCGTGTAGTGTAATTTATCAACAAAATATTTATACATCTCCTGAACATTTACCTGTCCTAATCCCCCTCCACTTCAGCCCTCTCAATCTCTCTCATATTCCTCCTTCTCATCTTGACCTGACTCAGCACTTCTCTTAGCACTCTCATGCCTGTCTGTCATTTCTTGCCACTTACCCTTCTTTACACTGCTGGTCAGAGTGGAAGGCGTGGTACCTGTGACATCCTGTGAAGGAGATTAATGACACATAAATTATGTTTTAATGAGGATGCTCACCTAAACTAGTAATTGATAGGGTGCCCTCGTGCCTTCTTGACCTTTTCGAGTCTCCTGGGAAGTGAATCACCCCGGTGGTGGAGATACTGAGTGTCAGTGTTGTCCCATATGTCCTGAATAGTGGCTTGGAGGCGTGGAAGGGAGGAGGTATTTCTCCTTTAGCTTCAGTTCTATGTATGCCCAGAGATTTTCTATAGGTATGGTTAAGGTCTGGCGAATTTGCTGGCCAAGGTTTTAAAAGGCTGACATTGCAGAAATCAAACCAATCAACAATTAACTTTGCCGTATGGCACGGTGCACCATCTTGCATGAAGATATCAGCATTGCACTTCTCTATACACTCATCTAATTCATTCAGAATTAGCTCAAAGTAGTTATTTTGGTTCATACAAACATTCTTGGGTGGGCAAAAACACTAATTTTCCAAGACCATAGTAAGAAAAACAACCCTACACCCTCAAAGAATCTGGATGTTTTACTGTGTGTGTTGTGTAGCATGGATCGTAACGGTTATTACCGGGTCTGCAATACACACAGTGTCTCTGGTTGTTTGTAACCTGAAAGCTTGCCTCATCTGACCAAAGTACCCTATGCCACTTATCTAAGTCCCAATCTTTGTGCTGAGACACAAATGCAAGCCTACTGTTTAGGTGACCAGGAGTGAGGCGAGGTTTTGAAACTGCACGGCTACTGCGGTAACCCTAATCGCATTTCACATATCTTCGTACACTCCTTTCACTCACTTCACCCAGCAATACAGGATTCCTGGCTTTAAGTTCTTTGCAGTGTATTTGAGGGTTGGCCTCAAGCTGTCTCCAAATAATGTTCATAGTTCTCTGAGTCACACTGCTTTTACGCCCTTTAGGCTTGTAAGCTGGTGGCGAAGCGTCTCTTCCTCCCTCACGATAAATTTTGGTCCAACGTTGAACAGTTCTGAGAGCTATACTAGTGTTCGTGGCAATTTCTTGATTTGACTTATTCTCCCTCACTAAGGCACAAATAACTGAGATTTGAGCCTTACTAATTAGTTTCCTAGGTCCCATAATAGGTAGTAACAGGGCACAATGGTAAGCTCACTCATCCACAAAAAGGGCCTGTGAGGGGGGATGAAAGAAAATTCAAATCCAAGCACACGAGCCACAGGCAAACGTTGACTAAGGAAACATATCATCTACTTTGACTACTAGAGCTGCAAAGTTGTCAGATAGCGACATACACCAAATCCTGCCATATGCTTAGGAGTTACAATGGTATGAATGAAATTTGTTCAGATTGGAAGTCATGGTCCCTTTCGTGCCTTCCACTCTGACCAGCAGTGTGTACCTCATCTCTCCTCTCTGAACTTGGCTTCATTCTGAGGCCTTATCTAACCTTCATTGTGAGGCCTTATCTAACCTTCCCCCTCTACCTGTTGCCACTCAACTCCCTGTAAAAACTTTTTTAATCCATCGAAATCTGCCCTCTTAAAATCAGGTACTTTTCTAGTGTTTTTGCATCTAAAAGCTTAATGCCATTTAAATTAATACCTAATTTCACTGAAGTCTCTATTACCTAGCTGCCTACCAACATCTACTTGTGTAACTGCTTCCTTCCTATTTGTCAGAATTAAATCTAGAATACCATTCCCCTGTATGGGTTTTAAGATTACCTGTTTTTAAAAATTATCCTGGATTACCTTAAGAAATTCACTGTTGCTCACCATCAAGCTCGAATCAACATTCCAATAGTTTAGATCACCCACAACACATACTCCATCCTTGGCCAGTAGCAGCTTTATAAAGAGTTTTTTTTTTTTTTCAGGGTGACAGTGAAGTTTTGGAGTCAGTAAAGTATCCAGTGGCCATGTGGGACCTGAAACACTGTGACCCCAAGAGATGCTCAGGCAGAAAGCTGGTACGACTAGGCTTTGTGCGTCCCTTGAGGCTCGGCCAGAGGTTCCCAGGCCTTGTGCTGACTCCTGTGGGCAAGAAGGTAAGTTAAAAATTTTAAGTACTAAAAGCACATAATATAAATGGTTACAAAAGATAAGAAGATAAACAAGTTAATAAAGTTTAGTTCTTTTTTGTGAAAGAAATTATATCTTTCAAATTCTGTTTTAGAAAATATTTATGGGGAATTAAAAAAGATGTTATGATTTATAGTATCCATGTATTTTGGAATCCCTAGTGATGAAGGGAGCCTTGCATGGTTCTTACATTGTTTATACCTAAGATTATCACATTTACTGCAAAAAAAAGGCTAATATGTGATTTTGACTATAATTCACACCTTAAGGTATGAATATAAGTGTTTGTAATTAGGATTTGGTTAACATACTTTGCAGGTGAAATCAGCCAAATTGAATAGACTCCAAAACAATAACTTGCCTATTTCTCATGCAATATATTCTTCCAACGTTTCTGACCCAAATAGCCAGCTAAGTGTGTTGACATGATGTATGAAGGCCCCAAAATTTATGTAAGGCACATTCATAACTCAAAATTTATCTTCTCTTTGGTAAATTTGTCTTTCTGCGATGTTCCATAACATAAGTATTCTCCTTCCATAGTGCATGTCGCCTGAAGATGCTCCAATACTTAACCAGCACGGCCTGGCAGTGGTGGATTGCTCTTGGGCCCGGCTTGCAGAGACACCCTTCAACAAGATGAAAGCAGCCCACCCAAGACTACTGCCCTACTTGGTGGCCTGCAACCCTGTCAATTATGGCCGTCCTTGCAAGTTGTCCTGTGTGGAGGCCATTGCTGCAACTATGTACATATGTGGTGAGTATGTGTGGGCTTTAGTATATTTTTTACTCTTTTATGTAAGAGGAAATATCTGACCAAGGGCAACAAAAATTATTTAACAAAAAGGCCCGCCTAGTTGCCAGTCCTTAGCAGGTACAAGAGAGTTAGCCAAAAGATTAGAATAAATGTCTTGAAACCTCCCTCTTAAATGGGTTCAGATCAAAAGAAGATGGGAATAATATGTAAGTACAAGTATTTTTCGATGTGCAATCATAATTCATTCCTGAGAATCCAGTCATAAAAGTAACTGTCGTATTGTGGGCTTAAGAATGAATACAAAAAATAGTAATGCATTCCAAGACCTTTATATGTGCTCCCTAAAACCCATCAAAATCATGAAGTATCATATGTAAATAGTACAGTTATTGTATAAACCAAGAAAACACATGTTAAATAAAATAAACACAAATAAAACATTAAAATTATGATAAATAGAAATAATTTTTGTATTTAACTCCAACTTTAATGTCATGCAGCTTTTGTGTAAATGCCCCCTTAAACCTGTTATCATAACTATGCCTTTTTATTTGCGCAAGACGGAGACCTGCCAAGAGCAACAAAATATTAAAAAAAAGGCGCACTAAAACTGCAAGTTTCTTAAAAGATTTTAGAGGAATTAGCCAAAAGATTGGAACAAATGTCCTGAAAGATTACTCTTAAAAGAAGTCATATTGTAGAAAGATAGAAATACAGAAGCGGGCAGGAAGTTCCAGAGTTTACCAGTGAAAGGTATGAATGATATAGAATACTGGTTAACTCTTGTATTAGAGGGTTGGACAGAATAAGGATGAGAGGAAGAAGAAAGCCTTGTGCAGCAAGGCTGTTGGAGGAAGGGAGAAATGCAATTAGCAAGATCAGTAGAGCAGTTAGCATGAAAATAGGGATAAAAGATAGAAAGAGATGAAACATTCTGGCAGTGAGAAAGAGGCTGAAGACAGTCATTCAGAGGAGGGGAGTTTATGAGACAAAAAAATTTTAATTTTACCCTATCTAATAAAACTGCAATTGGAAACCCCACATGTGATGAGTACAGGGGATCCTCACAATTTGACAGAGTTAGGGTGGTTTTTCATCAGTCGAATCAGCATTTATTCGAATTGTGAAGCAATTTTTCCCATAAGATACTTTAGAATTAGGGGGGATAGGGACCAACCTCCAGCCTAGATCTCCCAAAACATCACTATAACCTCTAAAAAACACTAACTTAGACTAAATCAGTACTATTAAAGGCTTCATTTATATCTAACTTATTTTATTAAACACATTAGGGTGCTGTACAGTACATTTTTGGAAATAAAGACTCTTGCAAAAAGTTGTTGATGCAGCAGTCTCGCGGTACTTGTCCGTTCTTCAAATTGTTGATACTGTTGATCTAGGGACACCCATTTACATTGCAACGACACTGTGAGCTCTACCTGCCTCACACTTTCTTATAAGCTCAAGCTTATCATTAAAAGGCAGGAAATTATGCTTTTTATGGCTGGGGCTGGAGGCGGCTTTGCGCAGCATGGTCAAAGCGGTGTGGAGGCAGGAGGTGGAACGGTAAAGTGTGGCCTGCCTGGACGACGGCTGGGGCGAGAGTGAGGCAGAGGAAGCGACGCACAGGAGCAGGATCCAAGAAACTTTAACAACATCAGAGCAACCTCCTGCCGCAAAATGACATCCATGAACGTTTGGAGAGATGGTAACGAGGTTGCTCTCAGGTTGCTGGGAATTGTCTTATATAAACATTTATGTTCACAAAACAACATTTCTATTAGCTTTTTTTAAAACCTTGCCCTCAAGAAAGGATTGTTTTTTAATGCATAAAGTGAAATCTTAAATGGAATACCAAAAATAAAGCAAAGATGAGATTGGCCGCAGATGTGGCAGGGACTCGCAGTGACTCGGCCGCTTCTTCTTCTTGTGACCCTTTTAGCTTGTGTGTTGCTTTCACCACGATATTTATGATTCCATTCCTCAATTGCCTGTTGTAATGGAAACCATATTCATATATGCTCATGCCATGACATAGGATCACCTTGACTCCGTGGCACTGAGTGGTAGTGAATTACTACAGTAATACTCTGCTTAACGAATAGGATAGGGGGTGTCAAAGCTGTTCGTAGAGCAGAAATTCGTTAAGCGGACGTAATTTTCCCATAGGAAATAATGGAAATAGGGGGATTTGTTCTGGGCTGGTCCCCAACATACCACATGGTAAAAAAAAAAAAAGATATATATATATATATATATATATATATATATATATATATATATATATATATATATATATATTTATATGTATATTTACATTAGCTTTTTACAAGCCTTTCCCCCAAGAAAGGATTGTTTTGTAATGCATAAAGTGAAATCTTACATGAAATACCAAAAAATAAAGCGGAGATGATGAGATCGGACACAGACGGCGGAGACTCCGGCGTCTTGGCCGCTTCTTCTTCTTCTTGCGACCTTTTTAGCTTGGGTGTTGTCTTTCACAACAATATTAAATTTGTTTTCACTCCTCTATTGCCTGCTATAAAGGATATCATATCTTAGTATTCATATTTCATATTTCATTAGTACAGTGATACCTTGAGATATGGTCGTCCTAACTTACGATTATTTTGAGATACGACATGAAATATTCGAAAATTTATGCCCCAACATACAACGAAAAATTTGAGATACGATGAACGATAATAATTATTGTAGAAGCGAATGCTAGGTAGCAAAATCTGCGGTCGGCTGCCGCCCGCTCAGTTTGTTTGTTGACACCTCATTGTTCAAACACGTTGTGTTATTTGTTGTGTTTGTGCTCATTTTTCGTCTTATTTTGGATATATATATTTTATTTTGTTATTAACCATGGGTCCCAAAGCTAAAGACAAAGCTAGTGAAAAGAAAAATTTAAGAAAATTATCACGATGGAAGCAAAACATGAAATTATCACAAAGTATGAGCATGGCATTCGTATCATCGACTTGGCAAAGGAGTATGGCTGCAATCCTTCTACAATATCTACAATCATCAAGCAGAAGGAAGAGATCAAGAAGCTGCAACCTTCCAAAGGCGTCACCATTATTTCCAAGCTACGTACTGATAAACATGATGAGATGGAGCGGCTACTTTTAACCCCTTCAATACGGTGACACCTATGTAGGTGTAGGCGTCATGAAGCCCCAGTAGCATGTACGATGACGCCTACGTAGATGTCATATTTCTTTTCTGAGCTTTCTTCAGTTCAGTTGTCCCGTATAGTGTGTTGGATACCAACTACACACACCGTATGCTGTCCTTGAAATCCTAGTGCTCCTCCCACCATCCTTGTCTCCATCAATCACTAAAGATAAGCTACATGCGTCCCACCTTGTGTCTAAAATTACCCAATGGCATAGACTGTTCCCATCTCTCTCTCTCTCTCTCTCTCTCTCTCTCTCTCTCTCTCTCTCTCTCTCTCTCTCTCTCTCTCTCTCTCTCTCTCTCTCTCTCTCTCTCTCTCTCTCTCTCTCTCTCTCTCTCTCTCCATCTCCCTTTCCTCCCTCCCCATCTCCCTCTCAAAAGATAAGTTACATGCATCCCGCCTTGTAACATTCGTGAAAACACACACACACAAACACAACCCATAAAAAGAAACACATAAGAAAATTAGAGAGACTACAAAAAATGGCTACAAGAATGGTTCCAGAATTTAAAGGGATGGCATATGAGGAGAGACTAAAGGCAATGGATCTACCAACCTTGGAGCAGAGAAGAGAGAGAGGGGATCTGATACAAGTTTATAAATTGATTAACGGAATGGATGAAGTGGATAATGAGAAACTGATCCTGAGAGAAGAATATGACTTTAGAAGCACAAGATCGCATAGTAAGAAACTAAGGAAGGGACGATGTCTGAGAGATGTTAAAAAATTTAGTTTCCCGCAAAGATGTGTTGAGACTTGGAACAGTTTGAGTGAGGAAGTGGTATCAGCAAAGAGTGTACATTGTTTTAGAGAAAAATTGGATAAGTGTAGATATGGAGACGGGACCACACGAGCATAAAGCCCAGGCCCTGTAAAACTACAACTAGGTAAATACAACTAGGTAAATACACACACACACACAAATACAAAAACAACAAATTTTCTAATCTCTCTCTCTCTCTCTCTCTCTCTCTCTCTCTCTCTCTCTCTCTCTCTCTCTCTCTCTCTCTCTCTCTCTCTCTCTCTCTCTCTCTCTCTCTCTCACTCTCTCTCTCTCACTCTTCCTCTCGAAGATAAGCTACATGCGTCCCGCTTGTGTCTAAAATATTAGCAAATGTCACTCTCTCTCTCTCTCTCTCTCTCTCTCTCTCTCTCTCTCTCTCTCTCTCTCTCTCTCTCTCTCTCTCTCTCTCTCTCTCTCTCTCTCTCTCTCTCTCTCTCTCTCTCTCTCTCAAGAGAGAAGCGTCCACTTTCCTCTTCGAAGGCGATATAGTGACTAAAAAATAGCAGCATAATACACAAAGACAACAAGTATGACAAGCTTGCACGAGTTTCCCGCGCTCGGGCACGTGGCACTACCAACTGTATATCATACAGGCGGGCTTTTTTAACATCCGGCGCGAAGGGGTTAATATGGATTAAGGAGAAGCAATTGGCTGGTGACTCTGTTTCTGAAGCGATCATCTGTGAGAATGAGAAGGCTAGCACCATTTTCCAAGACCTTAAGCGTGAAGCAGCCGAGACGGAGGGAGAATCATCGCAGGGTGGCCAAGGGAGTGATGAGTTCAAAGCCAGTCGTGGATGGTTTGACAATTTTAAGAAACGAAGTGGCATTCATTCTGTCATTCGTCATGGAGAGGCATCGAGTGCTGATGTTAAGGGGGCTGAAAATTTCATTAAGAAATTTGAAAAACTCATTTGTGAAGAAGGATACCTGCCGCAACAAGTATTCAATTGTGACAAAACAGGATTGTTTTGGAAGAAAATGCCTAGGCGTATGTTTATCACGGCAGAAGAAAAGTCTACCCGGTCACAAGCCTATGAAAAATAGGCTAACGCTTGCCCTTTGTGCCAACGCTAGCGGCGATTTCAAATTGAAACCGTTACTAGTTTATCACTCAGAAAATCCAAAGTCATTCAAAGCTCATAAAGTGATTAAAGAAAGATTACAAGTTCTGTGGCGTGCAAATAGTAAAGCATGGGTGACACATCAGTTTTTTATTGAATGGATGAACGTAGATTTTGGTCCTTCAGTCAAGAAATACTTGACCGTGAATGGTCTGCCACTTAAGTGTGTCCTCCTCTTGGATAATGCCTCTGGTCACCCCCTGGCCTTTCAGATGACCTTTTAGATGAATTTAAATTCATTAAAGTTGTCTATCTGCCAGCCAACACAACATCTATCCTCCAGCCCATGGATCAATAGGTGATATCCAACTTTAGGAAACTTTTCACGAAGCATCTTTTCAAGTGTTGCTTTGAAGTTACTGAAAATACGAACCTAACATTGAGGGAGTTTTGGAAGCAACAGTACAACATTGTGATCTGTGTTAAGCTTATAGATATTGCCTGGCAAGGTGTTACCAAAAGAACATTGAACTCAGCTTGGAGAAAATTATGGCCAGATGTTGTTTTAGAGCGAGACTTTGAGGGATTCGATCCTGTTGAGGAGGAGATTGTATCTATTGGTCGCTCTATGGGCTTAGAGGTAGACGAGGCAGTTGTTGCTGAACTCGTTGAGGAGCACGCTGAAGAACTCACGACGGAGGAGCTGAAGGAGTTACACAAGATTTCCCACGAGGAGGTAATGCAAGAACTCAGCAGTGAGGAGGATGTTGAGCAGAAGGAGGAACTAACTTCACGTGAAATTTGTGATATCCTAGGCAAGTGGCAGGAAGTGTCAGATTTTGTGGAAAAAAGACACCCTCATAAATTGTCTACAGGTAGAGCGAGTGTCTTATATAATGATATGTGTCTCACATTCTTTTGTAACATTCTAAAAAGGAGGCAGAAACAAACCTCTCTTGATTGTTACTTTGTGAAGGCCTTAGTTAGTGAAAGTCAAGGTGAGGCCAAAAGGGCCAGACGTGAGAGTGCTGAAACTGATGAAAGTGAGGCCAGAAAGGCCAGACATGAAAGTGATGATTAGGTGATGATTACTAAGAAAAAAAAAGAAAAAAAAAGAAAAGAAATAAATTTAAAAAGCCACCCCCCAAAAAACATTAAGAATAAGTTTAGCATTAGAAATAAGTTTAGCAATGTTTTTGTGTTTACGTACATTACGTACGTATAAATCCTCCTCCTCCTCCTCCTCCTCCTCCTCCTCCTCCTCCTCCTCCTCCCCCTGCAGGCTGCAGCTCACCGTCACTGTGGTAAGTAAAATTCCTTTCTTTTTTTATTGATTTTATTAACATTTATAATATTAATGTGTTTTTTTTATCATTATGTGTGTTATTACTCGTTTATTTATATACAAATTGTGTATATTATGTGTAGTTTAACTGTGTTTTAGGGTGGTTTCATAGCGCTAGAATGCATTAATTCATATTACATGTGTTTATATGGGAAATATTGATTTGACATACAATTTTTTTGACATATAACGATGGTTATAGAATGAATTAAAATCATATCTCAAGGTACCACTGTAATTCACTATCACCCACTGCCACAGGGTCCAGGTTATCCTCATGGCATGAGCGTATATGAATACTAAGATATGATATCCATTATAGCAGGCAATAGAGGAGTGGAAACAAATTTAGTATTGTGGTGAAAGACAACACTCCAAGCTAAAAAGGTCACAAGAAGAAGAAGAAGCGGCCAAGTCGCCGAAGTCTCCGCCGTCTGTGGCCGATCTCATCATCTCTGCTTTATTTTTTTGGTATTCCATGTAAGATTTCACTTTATGCATTACAAAACAATCCTTTCTTGGGGGCAAGGTTTGTAAAAAGCTAATAGAAATTTTGTTTTGTGAACATATATGCATTTATAAGACAGTAACACCACCTCCAGAGGTGGTGTTCCCAGCAACCTCAG
This sequence comes from Portunus trituberculatus, assembly GCF_017591435.1. Lineage (NCBI taxonomy): Eukaryota > Metazoa > Arthropoda > Malacostraca > Decapoda > Portunidae > Portunus > Portunus trituberculatus. The sequence goes on from NW_025541371.1 coordinate 178,295, forward strand.
AGCAATCTCATCACCATCCCTCCAAGCGTTCGTGGAAGCCATTTCGTGGCAGGAGGTTGCTCTGAGGGTGTTAAAGAATCTTGGATCCAGCTCCAGTAGCGCTAGAGACAGGCGGGGAGCAAGACAATCACAGCGAAGCTGCCGCGTTCGGTCCCTTACCCGGCAATTTCAAACCCAGAAAATTTGCTAAAACGGATGTGGTTGTACGTTATGCGGACTTTTTGGTCTAACTTTATATAGTACGTTAAACCGGAAATTCGTTAGATGAACGTTCGTTAAGCGGAGTATTACTGTACTGAAATACTGCTTTCTTCGGCATGAATTACTTGCTTTGGAACTTCATCTGGCAGAGGAGGACTTGTGACTCAGTGGGGCATGAAATTTTCATTCATACCCAAATTTTGCTTCACTTACTGACTATAATTATGTAAACCAAAGCAAACTGTTGTTATGTAAATGGATGGGTTTTCAACGCTGCCAATACTAACCCATTCTAACCCTCCCTAATCTTAACTTTTCCATTTGACAACAATGTAAAACAGTGAAATAAAACATATTTCAGCAGTTATGCCAAGAAATAGAATAATACCCATACAAAACATACTGTACATGCAAGTCGCTAATATTCAAAAGAGGCGAAGAAAAAGATTTTTTTTTTAACTCAAAGTAATGTCCAAAACATTAAATAAATTCCACATGCAATTTGGTCAAGAAGAAACAATAAGCAAACAGTTCACTGTGTTTGCTACCATATATATATATATAAGCAAATATTAAAACTTTATATATCTTTTTTTGTCTTGATTTTGGTTTACTGCCTGCCTAAAATCACACCCCGACACTACGCCTCCCCCACCAATGTTAAAGCCTCAATGTCGTAATACCTTTGTGCCCTTGTTTTATTATTGGGTTCACTAGCCATGATGAAAGCACTGTCAGGACTGCCGACTGTGTTGAGTAGTAGCCCTGGAGTAGGGATAACATAAACCTGCCTTATGATTGGCTGCCTGTCCTCGTGATGACACGGTAGTGATGTATCACCCCTGGCAGCCAATGAGCACTCTTAGGCGGGTTATCAACCTCCACCCAGCAACAGCAATGAAACTTTGTAGATGCTATTTGACGAAGGTTGCTATGTGAGCAGGTGGTTGCTATGGAGGTTGTTCGTACCAACATAGACAACAACCTGCTTCTTGGATCCAGCTATAGGGTAGCGTCAGTTTACACTTCCACCTGGCGGACTGGTGGCAAATTTGGGGTGGCAGCGGATTTGACAGGGTGGGTGGTGTGCAAGATATGAATGTCGAATTGGTGAGTCAGTTGGTCGAACCTTGAGGATTGGGTATTAATTAACTGAGTTCGAATTGGCGATAATTCGAACTGCAAATGGTCAAATCACGAGGATCCTTGTACTCCATACAAGGATGGATAAGGCCCTTGTATAAAGTTAGCAGTTGTAGGGTCGAGAAAAACTGGTGGAGACGCCACACAATGCCTAACTTCATAGAAGCTGTTTTAGCAAGAGATGAGATGTGAAGTTTCCAGTTAAGATTATGAGTTAGACAGACTGAGGATATTTAGTGTAGAAGAGAGAGGCAGTTGAGTGTCATTGAAGAAGAGGGGATAGTCGTCTGGAAGGTTGTGTCGAGTTGATAGATGGTGGAATTTAGTTTTTGAGGCATTGAACACTTCTACGTTTTCTCTGCCCCAGTAAGAAATCTTAGAAAGATCCGAAGTCAGGCGTCCCTGCGTGATCTGTTGACTTCCTGAAGGGTTGGTCGTCTCTGAAAGGATGTGAAAAAATGTAGGGTGATATCATCAGCGTAGGAGTGGATAGTGCAAGAAGTTTGGTTAAGAAGGTCATTAATGAATAATAGATTACTTTTTTAACCAAAGAGTGTGGGTGATAGGACAGAACCAAGAGGAACACCACTATTAATAGATTTAGGAGAAGAACAGTAGCCATCTACCATGGCTGCAATAGAACAATCAGAAAGGAAACTTGAGATAAATTTGCAGAGAGAAGGATAGAAACTGTAGGAAGGGAGTTTTGAAATCAAAGCTTTGTGCCAGAGTCTATCAAAAGCTTTTGATATGTCTAACGTGACAGGAAAAGTTTCACCAAAATCTCTAGAAGAGGATGATCAAGACTCATTAAGGAAAGCCAGAAGTTCACCAGTAGAGCGACCTTGACGGAAGCCATACTTTGCAGTCTGACAGAAGATTGTGAAGTGACAGATGTTTGAGAATCTTTTTATTGAGGATAGATTAAAAAACTAGACAAGCAAGAGATTAATTCTATAGGATGGTAGTTTGAGGATTAGAATGGTCACCCTTTTTAGGAACAGGCTGAATGTAGGCAAACTTCCAGCAAGAAGGAAAGGTAGAAGTCGATAGGCATAGTTGAAATAGTTTGGCCAGGCAAGGTGCAAGCATGGAAGCCCAATTTTTTTTTAAAACAATAGCAGGTCCTTAAGCCTTCTGAGGGTTTAGGCCGAAGAGGGCATGAAAAACATCATTATGTAGAATTTTTATAGAAGACATGAAATAATCAGAGGGAGGGACAAGCCCAGAATCATCCAAGGTGGAATTTTTAGCAAATATTTGAGAGAAGAGTTCAGCTTTAGAGACAGATGAGATGGCAGTAGTGCCATCAGGATGAAATAAAGGAGGGAAAGATGAAGAAGTAAAGTTATTGGAGATATTTTTGGCAAGATGCCAGAAGTCTTGAGGGGAGTTTGAGTTTGGAAGATTTTGACATTTTCTTTTTATGAAGGAGTGTTAGGTAAGTTGAAGAACAGACTTGGCATGATTCCGGGCAAAAACACAGGGTGATTCACGAGTTTCTCCGGAAAATTTAACTACTGCAAGTTTACACAATTCTAAGCAGAAAATACTCTATAAGTATAGATGTTTTTTGCAATGGTTAACATGTGGGAGGAATTTTAGATTTCAATCCAGACAGGAGGACAGTCACTAGCAAGCAGCTGGCTCCCGCCACCTCCTCGCAACCTTGAAACCACTTAGTTGCCAAGTTGCTGATTTCTCTTAATTTTTACTAGCATTCTTTCAGTCTGAATTAAAGTTTTTTTTTTTTATTATTATTATTATCAGGTGTGTTGCGTTGTTATTCTCATGCGTGACAGGGATTGTGTTGAAATATTCTTGAAGATGTATTCAGTGCGGCGAGACGTGCTAGGCTAGGCTACACTTGCAATGCCACACTACTGATCACACCAGTAACTGTTCAACAATATTCTTCTGTATTAGACTTTTTTTCCACACCACCTATGAGGTAAAAGTCAAGGTGCATTTTTTTTCTAAGAGGTATCCATCATAATGCCATCGTGCAATGTTTATAATAATTTATAATAATAATGTCAATAATACTTTAGGTGTCTGCAAAGCCTCTTCCATGAAAAAGTGGCATAGTTCCCTAGAACAATTGATCACATACATGGTGATAATTAAAAAAAAAAACTTGAATTCAGACAAAGAATGCTAGTAAAAATTAAGAGAAATCAGCAACTTGGCAACTAAGTGGTTTCAAGGTCCCGAGGGGGTGGCGGGAGCCAGCCACTTGGCTGTCCTCCCGTCTGGATTAAAATCTAAAATTCCTCCCACATGTTAACCATTGCAGAAAACACTTATATTTATAGAGTATTTTCTGCTTAGAAATGTGTAAACTTGCAGTAGTTATATTTTCCGGAGAAACTCGTGAATCACCCTATATAAAGTACATGAGATTCAGATGAAAAGCTTAAGTACCTTTTCTGGGGAACTTCTCTATCATGTATAGCACAAGAACAGGCTGTGTTCAATCAAGGTTTAGGTTGAAAAAAAGAATGAGGAAGGTATGTCTCCATGCCAGACATTATCACCTCCATGATGTATTCAGCACACAGAGATGGGTTTCTGACATGGAAATAGTAGTCATTCCAAGAAAAATCAGCATAATGCCTCCTCAGGTCCCAACATCTGACATAGGCAAAATGCCAGAGGCACCTCCGCTTTGGAGGATCCTGAGGGATTGGGACTATATATAGAATGATAAATGTATAGTGTGTACTTATGAAATTATAGTATATTGGTTATAGAATGAAGAACTTTTGGGAAATTATCTCCCGTTGGTTTCAAGACACGTCTCGTGTAATTTGTTTTTGTAATATAAAAGTAGAAGGACGAGTGAGTCTTATTCATTCTCCTAGCGCACACTCTCTCAAACACTCTCAATAGCCTCACATGCACCATAGTCTCACTACTTATCTGGATCAATCATATGGCACTATGAGTAACTACACTTCCACTGCCATACCCACCTAAATAGGTAAGTTCAAGTTACATTTAGGGAAGGCCTTCACTGATTTAGCTTGGACTAAAGCTTGGTGCATACAAGCCACATTTTAGTGGTCCATGGCTGGAATGAAGTGGCCACCACAAAACATGGTTGCCACAAAAAGTGGTGAGTAGGTGCACCTTTCACACAAGCTATTCGGTAGTGGCCACAGATAAGGTCAGTGATATCATATAATAAGAAAGAAATATTTGCTATATAAAACACACACACACTGTATTTATTTGGATTTAAAAAAGGCATCTGACAAAGTGCCACATGCAAGATTACTATGGAAGTTAGAGGAGAAAGGTGGCTTAAAAGGAAGCACATTGAGATGGATAGAACATTATTTGAAGGGGAGAGAAATAAGGACGGTAGTTAAAGATATGAAGTCCTAATGAAGAGCAGTAGAAAGCGGAGTGCCACAGGGGTCAGTATTGGCACCAATACTTTTCCTCATTTATATTAACGACATGCCAGAAGGAGTGAACTGCTACATAAATCTGTTTGGAGATGATACGAAACTGTGCAGAGTTATAAAGCAAAAGGAGGATTGTGAAATACTGCAAGAAGACCTAATAAGATCTGGGAATGGAGTAAAAAGAGGGAAATGGAATTCAATGTGAACAAAAGCTATGTCATGGAAATGGGAAAGAGTGAAAGACGACCCGTGGGAATCTATAAGATGGGAGATGAAGTAGAACTAGAGAAAGTAAAAAAAGGAAAAGGACTTAGGAGTGACGATGGAGGAAAACAATCAACCGGTAAGCCATATTGATAGAATTTCCAGACAGACATATAATTTGCTAAGGAATATTGGAGTAGCATTTCACTACATGGACAAAGAAATGATGAAGAAATTGATAAGTACTATAATAAGACCCAGATTGGAATATGCAGTAGTGTGGACCGCTCATCAAAAGAAACACATAAGAAAGTTTGAGAGACTACAAAAAATGGCTACAAGAATGCTTCCAGAATTTGAAGGGATGACATATGACGAGAGACTAAAGACTATGGATCTGGCAACCCTGGAACAGAGAAGGGAGAGAGGAGATCTGATACAAGTTTATAAATTGATCAACGGAATGGACCAAGTGGATAATGAGAAACTGATCCTGAGAGAAGAATATAACATTCAAAGCACAAGATCGTATAGTAAAAAGCTGAGAAAAGGAAGATGTCTGAGAGATGTTAAAAAATATAGTTTCCTGCAAAGATGTATTGAGACGTGGAACAGTTTAAATGAATAAGTAGTGTCTGCAACGAGTGTGCATACTTTTAAAGTAAGATTGGATAAGTGTAGATATGGAGATGGGGCCACACGACCATAAAGCCCAGGCCCTGTAAAACTACAACTAGGTAAATACAACTAGGTAAATACACACACACACCAGACACGGTCGAGGAAGGACGTAGTGGTATCGCTCTCAGCTGATCATCACTACCTGTTGTATAGTATGTGCAGTGGCCTGGGCGAGTAGTATAGACTCGTTTTTCATGAAATCAAGTATTAGAGAATCATGAGTAAAGAAGAAATTCCATGTAAATGCAGGTATGAGACTAGGGAAAGAATGAAAGAAGATGACTATGTTGATGAGGGAGTAAGCGCATTTGAAGGTTTCGATACGGCAAATACATCACTATTTAAGAGAGTGTTGACTATTGAGCGTAAACTAGATAAATGGATAAAGGAGAGTATGGGAATGAAAGAGAATGAAGAACAGGAAAAAGAATTTTAAAAACTGAGAAAAAGGATAAAAAATGTGGAAGAAAACGAAGCTAGGCTATGAGCGGAAAACGAAGAACTAAAAAAGGAAATAGCTAACTACAAGAAGCAGATGAAAGAAGGACTCGGTAAAGCCAAGAAAGAAAAAGAGAAGCTGAAAGACCTAGTAAACAAAGAAGAGGAAAGAGTACAGAATGTGATTAAAAAAGAAGTACAAGCATGGAGAGTCCAAGATAAGAAGGAGGTGATTCAAGAACAACTAAAAGAAAAAGAAGAAAATATGACAAACAAAATGATATGAGTCCTCAAGACAAAAGAAAATCTAGTTAGAGAAATTGCAGAAATAAAGAAAAGTGTAATCGTATTTGCATTAAAAGAAAAAAATATAAAATATAAACCAAGAAGAGAAAAAGAAGAAATGAAATCAGTCAAAGACCTACTAAAAAATCTAAACGACAAAGATAGGCAGAACTTAGAAGAAGTAGAAGAAATAAACAGAATGAGACCATATCAAGAAGGAAAAACGAGACCAATTAAAATACAGGCAACCCCCGTTTAACGAAGGGGTTACGTTCCTAAAAAACACTTCGTTAAGCGAAACTTTGTTAAGCGAACTGATTATAACAAGTTTAACCCCTGATTTGAACTTCCACTGAGAGTAAGCAAAGCGAAAGTGTATCATAGTACAGTAAAAGGTTTAATGAAAGTAAAAATTATGAAGTTAAACATTTAGGTAGTTTAATTTAAGTCATTATAATGTACACTAATGTATGTATGTACGTAACTTTATAATGTTGATGATCTTAACTTTATGAAGGGAGGGAGAGTGAAACAGGAAAGACACTAACTGCAACCTGTGGAATGTAAACAAAGTGCGCATCATGGTACCGCATACAAAACTCATGTACCACATTTCCACAAGTGTCTCCATTTTATCCATTGTAGAGTCACAAGTTCAGGTGGTTCTTTTAGCTTGCAAGGAAGATACGGTCTCACCAGCCTTCTTAATAGAGTCTGCTGACTTGAAAATAGTAGACAGTAGATGGAGTCAAGATAGTGGCAAGCAATGTTATTAGTTTTCTGGCCTCTCTCGTGTCTGTGAATAATACCCAGCTTCACTTCGAGAGTAAGACACTTCCTGGTCATAGGAACGTTAGGCCACATTGCAGGGCGTTTTGGTGGTAAGTTGAACTAGGGAAAATGACCTGCTGGTGACACTGTTATGTTTTGACTGGGGAGTGAGTGGTGCGCGTGATCTTGATCTTGATGTTACAGGTGACACAGAATTTCTTCTGAGTCATGCCTTTGTATCGGGAGGTGTCTCAGGATTTCTCCTGAGGCAGGCCTTAGTACCAGCAGCTCCTGATGTATTCAAAAGCCTGTCAGCTTGCATGATATGGTGGGGCTTTCAAATTTGGAAAAAATTACCTTGATAAAACTTCGTTAAAGCGAGTTTGGTGTTCGGCAAACGAGCAGATGGTAGTAAAATGAAACCTTCGTTGTAGTGAAATTTCGTTGTGTGAACCTTCGTTAAACGGGGGTTGCCTGTACTACTAAAATCACAAGCAGCAACAGAAGAAATATTATATAGAACAACTAAACTCAGAGAAACAGAAGGTTGCAAGGATATATATATAAAGAAAAATATAAATGAGGAAGAAAGGAAGAGATACAACGAACTGGCGGCAGCAGTATGGGAGAAAAATCATAAAGATCAGAATAGGAAAAAAAGGCATTTTTTTGGAGAATTATAGGATACAGGATAAGGAAATGGTATATAAAAGAGAAGGAAGAAGAAAAAGTGGAACAAGTTTAACTAAAAGTGATAAAGGCAAGAGACTAAAAATGATGTATATGAACATAGACGGGGTTTTATCAAGTAAATTAGAATTAAGAGATTACATAAAGAAAGAAGAACCGGATAGAAAGGCTGATATTGAGAATCTCAAGGACTATTTCAAATACGTTAACTGGGAGGAAATAGAAAACTCTGAGGGAGTGCAAGAGAAATATAACTTATTTTTGGATATATACAAAACAGGAGTCAGAATATGTCCCAAAATATAGACCTAAGGAAGAAGGAAAGAAAGATTGGTTTAACGCTAAGTGCGCCAGGGCATAGGAGAAAAGGGATGGAGCATGGAAAAGGTGGAGAAATAGAAATGCAGTAAATAAGGTAAACTTCAAGATAGCAAGAAATGAATATGTTAAAGAAAGGAAGGAAGAGCAGAGGATCTATGAAAAGGACATAGTCGAAAAATGCAAGGAGCAACCGAAATTGTTCTACAGATTCATAAACAGAAAAATAAGACAAAAAGAAATAATAGAAAGGTTAAAAGGAGAAAATGGGATGGTGGAAGACCCAAAAATTATGGCAGAACTGTTAAATAATAAGTTCCAGGAGGTCTTTACTAAGGAATCCAAATTTGAAAGACCACAGGGTAATAGAGAAACCATCAATATGGAAGATATTAAAGTAACCAAGCTTAAAATAAAAGAATTAATGAAGGAACTGGATGAAGAAAAGGCAATGGGACCGGATGAAGTCTCAGGCAGAATACTGAAAGAATGTAGGGAAGAACTAGCAAGTCCTATATACAACATCATAAAATGCTCAATAGAAAATGGAACAGTACCAGTGGAATGGAAAAGAGCTAAGGTGGTTCCCATATATAAGAGCGGAAGGAAGGAAGAACCTCTAAATTACAGACCAGTATCACTAACTAGTGTAATATGTAAGATGTGTGAAAGAGTAATAAAGAAACAATGGATTGAGTTCCTTGAAGACAACAAATTACTATCAAAGAGCCAATTTGGCTTTAGAAAAGGTCTTTTGTGTGTAACAAATTTACTGAGTTTCTTCTCTAGAATAGTTGATAAGGTACAAGAAAGAGAGGGATGGGTTGATTGTATTTACTTGGATTTAAAAAAGGCATTTGATAAAGTGCCACATGCAAGGTTACTGTGGAAATTAGAGGAGAAGGGTGGTTTAAAAGGAAACACATTGAGATGGATGGAAAATTATTTGAGGGGGAGAGAAATAAGGACGGTAGTCAAAGATATGAAGTCCAAGTGGAGAGCAGTAGAAAGCAGAGTGCCACAGGGGTCAGTATTGGCGCCAATACTTTTTCTCATTTATATAAATGACATGCCAGAAGAAGTGAAGAGCTACATAAATCTGTTTGCGGACAATGCGAAACTGTGCAGAGTTATAAAGCAAAAAGAAAATTGTGAAATACTGCAAGAAGACATAAATAAGATCTGGGAATGGAGTAAAAAGTGGGAGATTGAATTCAATGTGAACAAAAGCCATGTCATGGAAATGGGAAAGAGTGAAAGATGACACCAGTGAGAATCTATAAGATGGGAGATGGAGTAGAACTGGAGAAAGTAAAAAAGGAAAAGGACTTGGGAGTGACAATGGAAGAAAACAATCAACCGGTAAGCCATATTGATAGAATTTTTAGAGAAACATATAATTTGCTAAGGAATATTGGAGTAGCATTTCAGTACATGGACAAAGAAATGATGAAGAAATTGATAAGTACTATAATAAGACCCAGATTGGAATATGCAGGAGTAATATGGACCCCTCATAAAAATAAACACATAAGGAAGTTGGAGAGACTACAAAAAATTGCTACAAGAATGGTTCCAGAATTTGAAGGGATGACATATGGGAAGAGACTAAAGGCTATGGATCTACCAACCCTGGAACAGAGAAGGGAGAGAGGTGATATGATACAATTTTATAAATTGATCAACGGAATGGACCAAGTGGATAATGAGAAACTGATCCTGAGAGAAGAATATGAAATTCGAAGCACAAGATCGCATAGTAAAAAGATGAGAAAGGGAAGATGTCAGAGAGATGTTAAAAAATATAGTTTCCCACAAAGATGTGTTGAGACGTTGAACAGTTTGAGTGAAGAAGTGGTGTCAGCAATGAGTGTGCATAGTTTTAAAGAAAAATTGGATAAGTGTAGATATGGAGACGAGGCCACACGAGCATAAAGCCCTGTAAAACTACAACTAGGTAAATACACACACACACAGACCTATCCCAAGATCGGAAATAATGAGCTCTGAGCTCGTTCCGTAGAGTAACGTCTGGCTGTCTCGTCAGAGACTGCAGCAGATCAAACAGTGAATTACACACACACACACACACACACACACACACACACACACACACACACACACACACACACACACACACACACAAAAGTCAGGAAGTGGAAAGAAAGGAGGTAAATTACAAAGTTGCAAGTCTGGAAAAGGAAATCAAAGAGTCTGGGGAGAAAACTTTGGGCCTTGCTGAAATTATAGATCAACAGATCATAGAAGAGAAGATTGCTGAGAAAGTTGTGAAGGTTATTAAGTCAAATGAGACATTGGTGAGGAAACTGTAGACAAAAGAGATGTGTGGTGATATTTGGTGTGGAGAAGGATAAGACACCGAGTAAAATGGAGAGAGAAAAACATAAAAAAGGTGATAAATAATATCATTAATGTGGTGCAGGAGGAGGGAAAAGACCTAGTACAAGAAATAGAGGACTTCCATAGAATTGGAAAGTTCACAGGAGAAGGTATGAGGCCAGTAAGAATCAAATTTAAGTCACAAAAGGATGTAGATGAATTGGTGGAGAAGTCATGGAGGTTAGCCCAGCAGGAAACAACAAGGAAGATTTGGTTGAGAAGAGATCTCGGTGAAAAGGAAAGAGAAATGTTAAATGAGTTGAGAAAGGAGGCTTTGAAAAAAATGAAGAGAGGACAGAAGAGGAGAAGAAAGAGTTTTCTGGAGAATCTTGGATATGAGACTGAGGAAGTGGTTCATAACCCAGAAAAGTACAGTAAGAAAGGACTAAAGAAACTTACGTATGAGCGGAATGTAATGTATTCCAACATAAATGGAGTGATATCGGGATTTTAGAACTCAACGATTACTTGAGGATAAGAACCCAGATATTGTGGGTCTTACTGAAACAAAACTGAGAGAGGAGAAGACCTGATGATGGTTGGAGAAGGAAATATAATGTTTGGAAAAGAAATAGAGTAGGTAAGATGGGAGGAGGAGTGATGTTGCTGGTTAAAAAGATATAAAGGTGGATCAAGTGAAAGAAGGTATGGGAAAGGCAGAAGTGCTAAAGATCAGAGCAGAAACTAATGAAGGAAAAAGAGGCACTACATAGTGGTGTACGTACCACCTAAGACAAATGCATGGTCAGTACAGGAATATGAAGAAATGATAAGAGATACAGGAACATGTCTGGAAGAAATGTTGGGTGGCTGTGAACGAACTATAATGATGGGAGATTTTAATTGTAAAGAGGTGTGTTGGGAGGACTGGTCAATGGAGGATCAGAGACAACATGGGGAAATACACTATTGACACTGGCAATGGAAAATGTGTTAACTCAGTGGGTCAAAGAAGATACTAGGTTTGGAGGAGAGGGAGCATCGTCAAGACTGGACTTGGTCTTTAGTACAGAGCCAATGGTCATTGAGGAGATGAGGGTGGAGTGCCCTTTAGCAAAGAGTGATCATGCAGTTTTGGAGTTCAAGGTGATAGATGAAGAGAAATCTAGAAGAAATGAAGAATATAAAGTGGGAAGATGGAATTATGCCAAGACAGATTTTGGAAACCTAAAGAAATTCTTTCAAGAGACAAATTGGATGAAATTCAAGAGTGCTAAGGAGCAAATGAAAAGTGGAAGGAATTTATAAAAATATACAAAGAAGGTGAGAAAAATTTGTACCAATAAGACAACATAGAGAAGTTGGAAAGCAGGACTGGTTTAACGATAGATGTGAAAAGGCTAGAACAAGAAAAGAGGATGCATGGAAGAGGTGGAGAAGGAAAAGACGGATTAAGCAGTGGGAAAGTTACAAAAGAGCAAGAAATGAATATGTGTTGATTAGAAGAGAAGAAAGAAAGAAACAAGAAAAGGATATAATTGATAAATGTAAAGACCAACCAAGGCTTTTTACAGACATGTGAACAACAACATCAAAAATAGAGAAAGTATTGAAAGTTTAGAAGTAAATGGAGTTTGCAGTGAGGATCCCAGGGAAATGGCAGAGGCTATGAATGGATGCTTTCGGAAGGTATTCACAAAGGAGACTGCTTTTGACAAACCACTGGTAATGGAACAGAAAGGGATTATGAAGGAGTTTCAAGTAACTGTGGAGGAGATCAAGAATATGATGGGGAGTTTAGAAGTGAGAAAAGCTGTGGGACCTGATGGGGTATCAGGATGGATTTTAAGAGAATGCAGGAGCAACTGGCAGAAAAAGTTTGTGAAGTAATTGATGCCTCATTAAGGGAAGGTGTAGTGCCCCAAGACTGGAAAAGAGCTAACATTGTCCCAATTTATAAATCAGGTAACAAGAGAGACCCATTGAACTATAGACCAGTGTCACTTACAAGTGTGGTAGCTAAGATGTGTGAGAGGGTGGTGAAGAATAGATGGACAGACTTCTTGGAGAAAAATGACATACTTTGTGAGTGTCAATTTGGTTTTAGAAAAGGGCGTTCATGCACGACAAACCTGATATGTTACTATTCGAGGGTGATAGATGTAATACAGGAAAGAGATGGTTGGGCTGATGGAATATATCTGGATTTAAAAAAGGCCTTTGATAAGGTACCACACCGGAGACTGATCTGGAAACTTGAAATGGTAGGAGGAGTGCATGGCAGTTTACTAAAATGGATGGAAGACTTTTGGTAGGAAGAGAAATGAGAACAATAATTAAGGACAGACCATCAGAATGGGGCTTGGTGGAGAGTGGAGTTCCACAGGGATCAGTGTTGGCACCAGTAATGTTTGCGGTCTACATAAATGACATGGTGGATGGGGTGTCCAGTTATGTGAGCCTATTTGCAGACGATGCAAAATTGTTAAGAAAAGTGAGATGTGACAAAGATTGCGAACTACTCCAGGAAGACTTGGACAGAATATGGAAATGGAGCTGTACATGGCAAATGGAGTTCAACACGACAAAATGCAAGAAATTAGAGTTTGGCAAGAGTGAAAGAAGAATCAGGAGTATGTACAAGATAGGAAATGAAGACATAAAACCAGTCATGAAGAAAAGACCTTGGGGTGACAATTACCAATGACCTATCGCCAGAGAGACATATAAACAAAATAATTGGAGAAGTATTGAACTTATTGAGGAACATAAGAGTGGCGTTCAGATATTTAGATGAAGAAATGATGAAGAAAATAATTACTGCAATGATAAGACCAAGGCTTGAATATGCAACAATACAGTGGGCTCGAACTTAAAGAAACACATAAGGAAACTAGAGAAAGTACAGAGGGCTGCAACAAAAATGGTGCCTGACTTAAGAGATTTGACTTATGAAGACAGACTGAACAGAATGCAACTTCCAACCCTGGAAAACAGAAGAGAAAGGGGAGACCTGATAGCAATATACAGAGTGATGATTGGCATGGAAAAAATGGATAGGGAAGATCTGTGTATGTGGAATGAAAGAGTGTCGAGAGGGCATGGGAAAAAACTAAAAATGGCCACTTATAGGAGAGATGTGAAAAAATATAGCTTCCCTCATAGAAGGGTGGAAGCATGGAATAGTTTAGACGTGGAAGTGGTCAACGCAAGGAATATTCATGATTTTAAGAAAAAGCTGGACATTAGTAGATATGGAGACGGGGCAGTACGAGCATAGCTCCTTTCCCGTGGAGAGCGGACGTGCCTCCTGCTCATAGCGGCATCTAACTAACACTCCATATGCTAAGCAATATGCTTGAGTGAGAATAGTTATTGCTATTGAGGGGCGACCAGAGCGAGTGAACAAGTGTACAGAGTGAACGTAGCCTGGTGGCGTGTACATGGGAGTGATCGGAGGTGTGAGAACCTCCACACTCCAAATGACAGAGCGGGAACCACACAAAGGCTAGCCATAGCAGCCGCCAATACATCCCACCACACACACGTAGCTACCAGGCCTGGTCCCCAGTGACCACACACCCACATGCTCCCAGGAAGAGTAAAAAAAAAAAAAAAATGGATAGACCGGTAAGAAATAAATTACCAAATTAAAAATATGTTGATGAGGCCCAGGGAGCAAAACCAAAAGTGGCCAGTCAAAGCATGAGTCCATCTTCAACAGGGGCAACATTGCAAGGTAGATTGGTAATGTTGGAGAAGAGATTTGAGGAGTTGGTGAAGGAATTAAAAGTTCAGAGGAATGAGGAGGAGCAGGATAGAGAATTTCGCAAGGCTTTGAAGGAAAGAGTTAAGAGACTGGATTAAAATGAAAAACGATTGGTGGATGAGAATGCACACTTGAGAGTGGAGGTTGAAAAATACAAGAGACTGTTGGAGGAGAAAATGGATAGAGTAGTAAAGGAGAAAGATGACTTTAAGGAAATTATTAGTGAGCAGAATGAAAGGTTTGAAAGGGAATGGGAACTGAAGAAAACACAATGGACTGAGTCGAGGGAAGCAGAGATGGTTGGATTACAAGAAATAATTAAAGATCAGTTGAAGGAAGGCAAAAAAGAAAGGTCCAAGGAACTGGTTAATGTAATGAAGAATAAGGAAACATTGATAAGGGAGAATCAGCTGATCTTCACTACCTTTGTTTGGGTTTGCAGTGGCCTGGGCGAAAAGTGTGGACTCATTTTTTTTTTTTCATGAATACAGTGTTAAATAATAATGAGTGAGAAAGATATTCCATCTAAATGCAGGTATGTGACAAGGGAAAGAATGAAAGCTGATGATGACAATGTTTGTGAGGGAGAAAGAGAATTTGAAGGCTTTGATACGGCGCAAACTTCACTATTTGATAGAGTCTTGACTATCGAACGTAAATTAGATAAATTGATAAAGGAGAATATGGGAATGAAAGAGAATGAAGAACAGGATAAAGAGCTCCAGAAATTGAAAGAAAGGATAAAAAGAGTGGAAGAAAACGAAACTAGGCTAAGAACCGAAAATGAAGAATTAAAAGTCCAAATAGTGAACTACAAGAAATTGATGGAAGAAGGACTCGGTACAGCCGAGAAAGAAAAAGAGAAGCTAAAAGATCTAGTTAACAAAGAAGAAGAAAGAGTACAAGACGTGATTAAAAAATGAAGTACAGACATGGAGAATCCAAGATAAGAAAGACAAGGAATCATTTCAGGAAGTATTTCAAGAACAGTTAAAAGAAAGAGATGAAAATATGACAAGCAAAATGATAGGAGTCCTCAAGAAAAAAGAAAATTTAGTAAGAGAAATTGCAGAAAAAAAGAAGAGTGTAATTATTTTTGGACTGAAAGAAAAAAATGTTAAATATAGACCAAGAAGGGAAAAAGACGAAATAAAATCAGTAAAAGACCTACTAAAACATCTCAATGACGAGGATAGACAGAACTTAGAAGAGGAAATAGAAGAAATCCATAGAATGGGACCATATCAAGAAGGAACAGTGAGACCAATTAAGATGTTACTAAAATCACAAGCAGCAGCAGAAGAAGTACTACATAGAAAAACAAAACTCAGAGAAACAGAAGGTTGCAAAGATATATATATATATATATATATATATATATATATATATATATATATATATATATATATATATATATATATATATATATAAAGAAAAATAGAAAAGAGAAGGAAAGGAAGAGACACAATGAACTGGTGGCAGAAACAAGAGAAAAAAATAATGAAAGGTCAGAGGAGGAGAAGAAGGCATTTTTTTGGAGAATTATAGGAGACAGGATAAGGCTTGAAATAAAAAAGTTGATGATGGAACTAGATGAGGAAAA
Source organism: Portunus trituberculatus (assembly GCF_017591435.1). Lineage (NCBI taxonomy): Eukaryota > Metazoa > Arthropoda > Malacostraca > Decapoda > Portunidae > Portunus > Portunus trituberculatus. The sequence goes on from NW_025541371.1 coordinate 194,151, forward strand.
GGCAATGGGACCGGATGAAGTCTCAGGCAGAATACTGAAAGAATGTAGGGAAGAACTAGCAAGTCCAATATACAACATCATAAAATGCTCAATTGAAAATAGAACAGTGCCAGTGGAGTGGAAAAGAGCTGAGGTGGTTCCCATATATAAGAGCGGAAGAAGAAAAAACCTTTAAATTACAGACCAGTATCACTAACTAGTGTAATATGCAAGATGTGTGAAAAAGTAATGAAGAAGCAATGGATTGAGTTTCTTGAAGACAACAAAATATTATCAAATAGCCAATTTGGTTTTAGAAAAGGTCGGTCATGTGTAACAAATTTATTGAGTTTCTACTCTAGAATAGTTGATAAAGTACAAGAGAGAGAGGGATGGGTTGACTGTATTTATTTAGATCTAAAAAAGGCATTTGATAAAGTGCCACATGAAAGATTACTATGGAAGTTAGAGGAGAAGGGTGGCTTAAAAGGAAGCACATTGAGATGGATGAAGAATTATTTAAGGGGGAGAGAAATAAGGATGATAGTTAAAGATATGAAGTCCAAGTGGAGAACAGTACGTAGACAGCGGAGTGCCACAGGGGTCAGTATTGGCGCCAATACTTTTTCTGGTATATATAAATGACATGCCAGAGGGAGTGAACAGCTACATAAATCTGTTTGCGGACGATGCGAAACTGTGCAGAGTCATTAAACAAAAAGAGGATTGTTAAAAAAAACAGGAAGACTTAAACAAGATCTGGAAATGGAGCAAAAAATGGGAGATGGAATTCAATGTGGACAAAAGCCATGTCATGGAAATGGGAAAAAATGAAAGACGACCAGTGGGAATCTATAAGATGGGAGATGGAGTAGAACTAGAAAAGTAAAAAGGAAAAGGACTTGGGAGTGACAATGGAAGAAAATAATCAACCGGTAAGCCATATTGATAGAATTTTCAGAGAGACGTATAATTTGCTAAGGAATATTGGAGGAGCATTTCACTATATGGACAAGGAAATGATGAAGAAATTGATAAGTACTAAAATAAGACCTAGATTGGAATATGCAGGAGTTGTGTGGACTCCCCATAAAAAGAAACACATAAGAAAATTAGAGAGACTGCAAAAAATGGCTACAAGAATGGTTCCAGAATTTAAAGGGATGACATATGAAGAGAGACTAAAGGCTATGGATCTACCAACTTTAGAGCAGAGAAGAGAGAGAGGGGATCTGATACAAGTTTATAAATTGATTAACGGAATGGATAAAGTGGATAATGAGTAACTGATCCTGAGAGAAGAATATGACTTTAGAAGCACAAGATCGCATAGTAAGAAACTAAGGAAGGGATGATGTCTGAGAGATGTTAAAAGATTTAGTTTCCCGCAAAGATGTATTGAGACTTGGAACAGTTTGAGTGAGGAAGTGGTGTCAGCAAAGAGTGTACATAGTTTTAAAGAAAAATTGGATAAGTGTAGATATGGAGATGGGACCACACGAGCATAAAGCCCAGGCCCTGTAAAACTACAACTAGGTAAATACACACACACACACCGCATAGTGTAGTGGTTAACACACTCGGCTCACAACCGAGAGGGAAAATATCTTAAACTAGATGACAGATTACTTAACAGATAGGGAAATGAGGACAATTATAAGAGATATCCCATCAAGCTGGAACATCATCAACAGTGGAGTACCACAGTGTTTGGTGCTAGCACCGAACACTGTGGTACTCCACTGTTCCAAGTATATGTCAAAGATATACAAGAAGGTTTGAGTAACTATATAAATCTTTTTGCAGATGATGTGAAGCTTTTTGAGAGTAATAAGGAACATCTGTGACTGTATGGAATTGCCAGAAATATATTGACAAGATTAGGAACTGGAATCAGAAGTGGATTTTAGAATTTAATATCAGGAATTGCCATGTAATGGAAATGGGTAAAATTAATGCAAGACCTACTTGGGAACATAAGATAGGAGAAGAGATTATAATGAAAACAAGTGAAGAGAAAGACTTTGGAGTGATTATACAAGACACCCTGATTCCAGAAAGACACCTAAATGGGGTATTTTCATCAACATACAAGACTCAAACTAACATCAGGGTGGCATTCAATTACATGGATAAGAGTATGATGAGAAAGGTAATAATCACTATGATAAGAACTATACAGGCAGAAAGACATTAATAACCTAGAAACAATCCAAAGAATTGCTACAAAGATGATCCCAGAAATCATTTTCTCTATGAAGAAAGACTGAAGGAAATGGAGTTTGTTTGTTTTTTTATGTAGGGAAGAGGGCCGACTAAGGGTAAAAAAAAAAGAAAGGATTAAAAAAAAAAAAGACCCACTTGAGTGCCGGGTCTCCAAAAAGTAACCAACCTTGAAGGATAACTGGGAAAGAGGGGACTTACTAATGATGTATAAGTTAGTAAACCCTGTGGAGAAGATAGATAGACAAGACATTGGTAACACTGACGGAGGATGGGGATAGACAAACAAAAGGACATTCCAAGATCATAAAAAGTCAGTGTATGAGGAACATTAAGAAATTAAGTTTTCCACATAAGATGGTGGACATCTGGAATCGATTAAGTGATGAACCCACTATTGGGTTCATCACTTAATCGACCACTAGTGGGTTCACAGGAATCACACCAAGAGAAAAGTTACCAGATGCTTTTATAGATGGTGACTCGTCTTCTGACAAGCTCCTTCCATCTCCCCTTCTTTTCTATGTTATCCATCACCAGCCTTCACTTACATTATGTTGATGATCCAGGAGGTAGTACAGAAATACAGTCACGTAGGTGTTGATATATACAGTGATCCCTCGTTTATCATGGTTAATGGATACCAGAATCCCCCACGAAAGGTGAAAAACTGCAAAGTAGGATTTGCCCCCCTCCTAGGAATTTTTGTGTATGTGTATGTGGGTACCAGAATGTTTAAAATATGTAAACAGTGTTTATACTTTACATATACAGTATTTTACTTAAATCTATTTAATTATACAGTAATTATAACATAACCTAACATAACATAAATAATAGGATAACACAGGGCCACCAGGGCCCATCTAGGTTATCCTGTATCAGTCACACAGCGACCTTGTCATCAGTACTTAAAGATAAACTTACAATTACTACACAATACATTATATACTAATTCTAAATATTTGGCCCATTAACAAGGCTAAGTCCTGCAGCGAATTCCTCTACAATCTGTGATCCCCATACATGGGGATCATGTCTTATTTAACTATAGTAAATTTCTTATAAAAACTATCATGCAGCGCTATACATAATTATAAATCTAATAAATTTAAGTGCTTATCTAATCTGTTTTTAAACATTGTCAAACTAGTGCTATTTACAACCCTCTCTGGCAATGCATTCCAGAAGTCTACCACCCTATGACTAAAGAAATATTTTCTTATATCTAACCTGCAGCCATGCTTTCTAATCTTCCTGCCATGATTTCTAGTCCTACTTCCCTCCTCTAAGGTAAAGAAAGATCTCACATCTATGTAGTTTGTATCTGAGAACATTTTAAATAACTATCATATCCCGTCTTATACATCTCCTCTCAAATGAAAACATGTTTAATTCCTTTAATCTATCTCTATACTCCAGGCACTTTAATGCGGGTATCATCCTAGTTGCTCTTCTCTGAACTGCTTCTAACATGTTGATATCCTGCCTATAATGGGGTGACCAGGCCTGTATGCAATACTCTAAATGGGGCCTAACATAGGAATTATATAAGCTACGCACCACTTCCTTACTTTTATAACTAACATTTCTATTTATAAAACCCAGGACCCTATTTGCCCTATTTCTTCTTTCTAAACACAGCTTTGAAAATTTCATAGTCCTGTCTATTACTACTCCTAAATCCTTTCCCTCCTCTACTGCCTATAGCCAACATCCCTCCATCTCATAGTTAAAGTTTGTGTTGTCTTTACCTAAATGCATAACCTGACACTTTTTAGAATTAAACTCCATCTGCCACCTGTCTGCCCATGCTATCAGCCTGTCCAGGTCTTGTTGTATTCTGTAATTGTCCTTTTCACCCTGTACTGCACATGCTATCTGAGTATCATCTGCAAACTTTGATACTTTGCTACTAATTCCTATATCTAAATTGTTAGTGTACACCAAGAAAAGAAGAGGTCCCAGCACTGATCCTTGGGGTACCCCACTAACCACTTCCTTCCACTCAGACATTGCCCCATTTAATACTACTCTCTGTTTCCTATCAGAAAGCCATTCACTAATCCAATCAACTAACCTACCCCCTATCCCATGTAGTCTCAATTTGTACACTAGCCTCCTATGCGGTACCTTATCAAACGCCTTGCTAAAATCTAGATATATAACATCCATGCTATTTCCATCATCTAACTCCTTGGTAATATACATTGGTAATTATACATTTACTTTCTCTCTCTCTCTCTCTCTCTCTCTCTCTCTCTCTCTCTCTCTCTCTCTCTCTCTCTCTCTCTCTCTCTCTCTCTCTCTCTCTCTCTCTCTCTCTCTCTCTCTACTTAACACTCACCCTCTTTTGCCCTCTTTGATCATATCCAAAAGTTTCACTTTTTCACTGATGGTCATCAACTTCCTCTTCCTCTTGGGCTCACTAGAGGAAGCTTTTACAGGGGCACAGCGCTTAGGCGGCATTGTAAGGGCTTAGCGAATTACTACTTAAACAAAAAACGTTATTGCAAACACAACACTAAGATACAGTATGCGAGACAATCAACAGCGTGGACGAGACTGGCAAGGTACAACAAGGGAAGGTGTTGGGTGAGGCTGCGATGATGCGCAGCCATTCAGCTCACAGGATAAATCCACTCGTGTTCTCATTGGTCAATCTCACGCTGGGAATCAATCAACCAATCACGCACCTTGTATGAGTGCCTGTGGGTATGTACAAAGCCTCTGAGTCAACTCATCTCTTTGTTTGGCATGCTAGGAAACCTCTCACGCATCAATATGAAACAATGTGTTTTTCCGCAATATGGCTGTATTTTTTCATTTTTATCGCGAACCGCAAAGTGGCGGGGTAACACTGTATATGTATATGAACAATACATGTACAGTACTTTACGTACATAGTAATGTACGTACATTGTTGTCATTATTACACACCGACTTACCAAATTACTGTACGTACAGTACAGGCAACCCCCGCTTAACTAAGGGGTTACGTTCCTAAAAAACCCTTCATTAAGCGAAACTTCGTTAAGCGAACACATTATAACAAGTTTAACACCTGACTTGAACTTCCATTGAGAGTAAACAAAGTTAGAGTGCATCATAGTACAGTGAAAGGTTTAATGAAAGTAAAAATTATGAAGTTAAACATTTAGGCAGTTTAATTTAAGTCATTATAATGTAGACTAATGTATGTATGTACGTAACTTTATAATGTTGATGATCTTAAATTTATGAAGGGAGGGAGAGTGAAACGGAAAAGACACTAACCGGCAACTTGTGGAATTTAAACAAAGGGCGCATCATTGTATCACATACAAAACTTATGTGCCACATTTCCACAAGGCTTTCCATTTTATCTGTTGTAGTCACGAGTTCAGGTGGTTCTTTTAGCTTGCAAGAAAGATATGGTCTCACCAGCCTTCTTAATAGAGTTTGCTGACTTGAAAATAGTAGACAATAGATGGAGTCAAGATGGTGGCAAGCAATGCTATTAGTTTTCTCGCCTTTCTCGTGTCTGTGAATAATATCCAGCTTCACTTTGAGAGTAAGAGACTTCCTGGTCGTCTTAGCAACGCTAGACGACATTGCAGGGCGTTTTGGTGGTAAATTGAGCAAGGGAAGACAAGCTGGTGCTGATGCTGTTATTGTTTTGAACAGGGGCAATAAGTGGTGCGCGTGTTGTCCACGAGAGGTGCTGGTGTATTCAAAAGCCTGTCGGCTTGCTTGATATGGCAGGCCTTTCAAACTTGGAAAAAATTACCTGGATAAAACTTCGTTAAAGCGAGTTTGGTGTTCGTTAAATGAGCAGATGGTAGTAAAATGAAACCTTCGTTGTAGCGAAATTTCGTTGTGTGAATCTTCGTTAAGCGGGGGTTGCCTGTATTTGTAAGTGACGCCACAGACCCTGTGTTAGAGCGAAAAATCCGCAGAACATATCTACGAGTATGTATAAAACCTGCGAAACAGTGAGGCTGTGAAAGTCGAACCACGAAATAGCGAGGGAACACTGTATTGCGTCTCATTCATTCATTAAAACACACAAATTAACCTACTAATAACACACAATCACTTAACAACCACACACCTCCCACGAGATATTTGAATGCTACCCTTTCCTAATGTCTAACACAACAAGATCTAACAACTACAACTATGTTCTCAGCCATAGGTGCTGGAGTGCCATCGTACTTGCAGACGTTGTGGGGCCGTTCACTGGTGGCTGGTGCGATGAAGTGAAGGTTGCTGGTTATAGAGTAGCTTGTTGTCCTCATGCGTTGGTGCTTTATTATTGTGGGTGTTCACGGGCATCAGTGGTTGATGGGGGCGAAGGAACCTTCTATTCCGCCAAAGGAGTCCTCCATTGTCCAATACTGACAATCGCATCCACACGATCCCATCAGCCATCACTGTGTTTTTTGTTATGGCCTATAGCGCCTGTAGGTTTACTTGAAGAGTATAGGAAGCACTGTTCAGCTTCCACCTATTAGTGGCGTAGGTAATTTTATTTATAGAGGTACCCCTATTAGTGCCCATATCACCACCCAAGCGGTGTAACCACCTAGAACCTAGGTATCTTGGTGCCATGTAGGTAACTTTAAACCACTCAACAAATAGCAAAATATCAAGGTGATACGTGGTGGGATTCAAACCTACACATGGATGTCTGCCCAATTCCACATTCACAACCTTATCTACTAGACCACTGCCTCCCTAAATCTTGGTAGTTGTTTAGCTGATGAGTAATGGCGTGCTTTGGCTTTTTCCCTCAACCGCTCTGCTTTCTTGTCGCTTTCATTCGCAGCCTCTTGCCACTGACGGGTGAATGAGCAATGGTTTGTAGGAATGCATGACCTCATTGGATGACCAAACAATACTTGTGCTGGTGACTGTCCGTCAGCTGTAGGAGTGTTCCTTAGCTCTAAGGCTCCATGGGCAAATTCATCTTCATGTAAGTGCCCCAGGATGTTGCCATTATGATTAGCTTTACAATGTTAACGGAAGCTTCAGTGTGTCCATTGGAACAAGGGTAATGCAGGGAAGAACACTGGTGCTCCACCCCCTACCAAGCAAGGAAGCATCTCACCGTGGAAGATGTGAACTGAGGTCCTCTGTCAGTCCTGAGGAGGACTGGCACACCTGTGTCGGAGAGCACAGAGCATAGAATACGGATGAGCTAATCAGCCGAAGCTGGTTAGGGACATGCAGACACATGAGGCCTACCAGACACACAAATCCACGTGCATCCCGCAGCATGAAAATAGTCTGTTGACACAGATTCGAAGACTCTGCTGGGCCTGTCATTGTCCTACCACAGAGGTTTGTCAGGCTGACTTGAAAGGAAAGGGTGGCATCATGGGCAGCTTGGGACAATATTTTCGACATCCCTCTTGATACCTGGGATATTGATACCTGGGATACTGGCCCTCGCTGGGCTAAACCCTCAGAAGGTTTGTGGACCTGATGGGGTCCCTCCTATTGTTCTCAAAAACTGTGCTTCCATGCTTGCACCTTGCCTGGCCAAACTCTTTCAACTATGTCTGTCGATTTCTACCTTTCCTTCCTGCTGGAAGTTTGCCTACATTCAGCCTGTTTTTAAAAGGGTGACCATTCTAATCCCTCAAACTACTGTCATAAAGGTTTAATCTCTTGTTTGTCTAAAGTTTTTTAATCTATCCTGAATAGGAGGATTCTTAAACATCTGTCACTTGACAATATTCTATCTGATTGCCAGTATGGTTTCCTTCAAGGTTGCTGTGATACATCACTTGGACTTTTAAGTGACAGAAACATGTTGTCTTCCTATTTACTATGGTCTAGATTAATACATTTCTGGCCAATGATGTGCTTGTTTCAAAACCTGGAGATGACCAACTAAGTCTAAATGCCAATTCACTAGAAAATCAACATAAATACTTTCGTTCTTGAATAGTTTTATTTTACATATTTTGCTATTTAGACGGAATTGTGGAGAAAAATATATCATATCACTTCATTGCATCTTTATGTATATAGCATCAAACTGTAGGGATATTTGACAGTGTTCTTGTGTGTTAGAAGGGGGCATGTCTAGTACTGCAAGCTGGTGACAACCACCTGGCAGCTGAAAACTCCCTATTGTGGCCTAACCCAACTTCAGTATCATGCCATGATTTACCTTGTATTTTATTCAATAAAATGGATGATTTTTCATGATAAGGGAGGATTTCCCACTTTATCTTATGAAAATATTTAGGTTCCAATGACAAATTTTATAAAGATTAATGGGTGATACTGATAGCTGAATCATGAAAGAAAAATTAGGGTTCATTGTACTTGCATGCAAAGTGAATGAGAGCATACTCAGGATATCTTAAAAGCAAGACAACTGAACAGAACTAGGATAGTAAAAAAAAAAAAAAAAAAAAAAATCCTAGTGTGAAATATCATAAATTATAATGGTGAATCATATATCATGGAATACCTATACATACTTTATTTAGTGTATCTGATGCAGACTTACATTGCATTTCAGTGGTGTTTTTACAAAGTTCTTTAGAAATATATATTTTCTAATGACAAATAAAACCCATTCAGAATCATGGTTTGGAGACTGCATCTTTGTTGTAATTTTTATTTGAAAATATGAATATTACTAATGAAATGTTAGACAAGAGTCTTTTTATATTTTTCAAAGCTTACAAATAATATTTTTTTGTGAATCAAGATTCATTTTAATTAATTTAACTTAAAAATATTTAAGTTTCTCTTAGTCTTTACAGTAGATTTATTCCAGTATCTATCTTGATGTCTTACATGCTGTATACTTAAGATAGAACTAATTTGTTTTCATCTATAATAAGTTCTTTTTTTATTTTAAGGAGATAAAGAAGGAGCTCTTTTATACCTTAGCAAATTTAAATGGGGCAAAACATTCCTGAAATTAAATGGTGAACTCCTGGACAAATACAGTGCCTGTAAATCCAGCAGTGATGTGGTGGAGATGCAGAATCTCCATTTGAAGCAGCTGGAAGAAGAATTGCTTGCTGAGAAAGGTGAGTGTGGAAGGGCTGTTGTGGCTGGAAGCTGTGAAAGATTGACTGACTAATTAATTACCAGATTTGAAAGGCTGCAATGATGGGAACATATGAGCCATTTGTATGAGAAAGAGGTACACTCAATCTCAGCAACTGTGTACATGGGAACACAGGATTTCAGAAGCAACTAATCTTTTTGGGTGATTTATAAGATACCCAAGATGGCAGATTTGCATGAAACAATTTGTAATTATTTTGCACCATTGGATATTAACCTGTACAATGCCAACACTAAATTTATGGCATTTTGCTTACCAATGGTCAGTGCCACCACTGTAAATTTATGGGGGCAATATGAAAAAAAAATCTGCAATGTTTATTTGTTCAATAAACTTGACAGAAAATATAATGTGTGTACTCCAAGTCTGACCTTAGCCTGTGGATGTGTTTGTTTGTTGGTGTGGCTCTTGTACATGGCATGAACAGTTATCATTTTAGTGCCTGTAGATCCATTGTCAGAAGCAGTCATGGCATGCTACTGTAGTTTGAGTAGCAAACAGATTTATTCTCAGTTAATCTCATTTTGGTAATGAGGAAATGTTATCAGACATGTCTGAGGATAATTTAGTAGCTGATAAAGACTATGAACATTTAGTAAACACAAAGTCATTTAACAAGTTACCTACATATTGGTCCACATGTGTATCACTAACTATATTCCCTTATTGGGAGTTGGTACACTGGTGTTGCAAAATTGGGTAAAAAATAAGTATATATATACTGTAATGTATTTTTTCTTTTTTACATAGATTGGCTGTTTTTGTCTTTCATACATTAACAAGGGACATGAATGAGTGGAAAAGTAAACACAATAAAATGTAATTGAATCTATTTTTGGTGCACTGTGTTGAAAACATGAATTTGAAAATTGGTATGATTGGTGTAAATCCTTTGAACAATACCACATATTCATACACTTTGGAATCTTTCAATTCTATGCTAATTTTTTTTTTTTCAATAAAGTTAAAATTGAAAAATGCATATACCCTGAAATTCTTTCAATAATTACCAAAATAATGCATCTTCATAAAACAATAATATTGAATACAATTGTATACTGTATAACATTGTGTTCCTTTGAATGAAAAGATAGTATTGTTTTATAGAAACTAATGCACTGTGCTTTTCAGTAAAACATGTAATACACAGGTGTGGTTGATGTTCACACTCAGAACAGAATGTGTTTACTCTTCTGGCTTTGTTTCTTGCTACCTTGGTTCCTTCAAAGAAGGCATAGCAGTGTGAATTTTAAAACTAAACCTGATCTAAACTTTTTTTCTTTTATGACTATATCCATGAGCTCAATTAACTTGCTGTCTTGTGTTACTCTTCTCTTCCAGACAAGATTGATCTTCCTCCATCAGAGTCTGAGTCTGAATCTGAATCTGAAGAGGAGGAAGAGGATGGCTAGCTTCATAATGGTGTGTTTGGCATGACTGTCCAAACTGTCACTATTTAAATTTTTGTTATTAAATATTTTACAAATTTTACTCTGTAATTTATTATTCTTTACAGATGGATGAAATGATGCATGGATGATTACTGTGTGTGTGTGGGGGGGGGGTGTGGGGGGGGGTGTGTGGGTGTGTATTTACTTAGTTGTATTGTACAGGGTTCGAGCAGGGCTCATAGTGTCCTGTCCCTATATCTTCATTTGTCTAATTTTTCTTTAAAGCTATGGCCATTATGTACTGTAACAACTTCATCACTCAATGCATTTATTTTTTTCTCCTTTCTATGTGGAAAACTATTTTCCAATATCCTTCACACACTGCCTCTTCCTGATCTTTACATATCCTCTTGTCCTTCCAGCTTCATCTACCACCAACACCAGGTCTTGCTTGTCTATCTTTTCAATGCCATTAACTATTTTATACATTGTTACTAGATCCCCTCTTTCACTTCTATCTTGTAAGGTTGGCAGTCCTATTTACTTCAGTCTTTTTTCATATGTTAGGTCCTTTATTTCCAGTACTTTCTTTGTAACTATCCTCTGGATCTGTTCTAATTTTCTTATATCCTTTCTCAAGCTCAACGACCACACCACTATTGCATATTCCAACTGTGGACGTATCCACTTTTTTCATCATATCCTTGCCTAGTTAGTGAAATAACACCCAATTATTAGCCAATATTTTATACGTTGTTCAAAATGTTTTACTTATGTGTTTTTCCAAGCTCAGCGTCTCGTATAACCACTCCCAAATCTTTTTCTTCTTTAGTCTTCATTATTTGTTCCTCCACCATCAAAGAGTTCCATTTTCGTCTTCTCTTGCTCTTTCCTAATTCCATTATCTGGCATTTCTTGGCATTGAATTCTAACTTCCACTTCTTATTCCACTCTTGAATTTTGTCTATATCTTCCTGCAGTAGCAAACAGTTTTCTTGGGTCTTAATTATTCTTAACAATTTTGCATCATCAGCAAATAAATTGATATAGCTGGTCACTCCATACTGTATGTTGTTTATATATATCTGGAACATAATGGGGGCTAACATTGACCCCTGCAGCACTCCACTTGATACTTTACTCCAGGATGAGTATGTATCCCTGATTTCCTCCACTGCCACCTGCGATCTCATTCTCACATTCATTGGTCTCCTACCCCCTTCATTAAATAATGCCAACCTAATCACTTCCTCCACTTCCTATTCCAACTCCTGTGTGCTGTCCTGAACCTGTTTGATAATAGTTTTGGCCAATTCTCTCTCTTTTCATGAACTTGTTTGGATTTTTTTTCCTCTCGCAAAAATCAAGAAATATTTCCTCTTATCCACTGTATCTCTCACTAGATTTATTTTCTACTTAATTACTTGTACAATAGTGTCTTCTGTTTATTTCTGAATTTTTCTCTTTACTACCACTGAAAATTTAACTTTTTCCTCTTCCTGCTTTTGTTTCCAAGCATTTCATAATTCTTTCAGCTTGTTTTCACCCAATCCAATTTCTACTCTGCCCTTAATCCCGTCTTGTACTTTTTTTCTGTTGGCTCCTTATGGAGTCTTCATAGTCGTGACATGTAGCTTTTAGTAAATCATTTTGTTTCGTTTTCTCTTGTATCTCCTACTTTAATTCCTGATTGATTACATTGACCTTCTCATGTTTCACTGATCTCAATCTCAACTCTATGTTTTCTGTTATCAATCTGTCCTGCTTGTCCATTAAACTCAACATCACATCCTTCATGTATCTTATCTCTTTTTCCACATTTATCAGCCTCCTCATATTGAATCTTTCGTCTCTAAATCCAGAAAAGTCCTTATCCATATTATTCTCAGTCAATCTCCTCAGTCCAATAAGTGTTGCAATAAATTGCTGATTTTCACTTGGTTTGTTTTGATGTCATACGTCTGGCTGCGCCACCCAGTTCTGTCTATCTCTCTATTTTTCTCTCTATACAGTATCCATATCTTATTTATTATGGAGACAGGAGAACCCTATGGCCCTTAGGTCAGGCTCCAACGCCTGCTGAAGCACTTTCCCTGGGAGCTGCTTAGCAATGTCTTGACAGTGCAGCAGCTGTGTGTGTGTGTGTATTTACCTATTTGTGTATTACCGGGCCCGAGCTAAGCTCTCTGTGTCCTGTCTCCTTGTCCATTCCTGTCATATCTCTCTTTCATCTGATTGACACACACCGCGTCAACGACATGACTGCTCAGTTTATTCCACTTATCAATGCTACGATGCGGGAAACTGTATTTTCTCACGTCATTTAGACAGATGTCCTTTATTAACTTTTTTCCATGTCCTCGGAGATGATTACTTGTGGTCACCTTTATCAACTCTCTATCCAGTATATCAATCTTGTTCACCAATTTATACATAGTTATCATGTCTCCTCTTGTTCTTCTCTCTTCTAATGTGGTCAGCCCCAGCTTCCTCAGTCTTTCCTCATAGTCTAACTCCCTGAGTCCTGGTACCATCCTTGTTGCCAGCCTTTGTACCCTCTCTACCTTCATCACATTTTTCTTCATATGCGGTGACCAGACACATGCTGCATATTCTAGCTGGGGTGTGTGTGTGTGTGTGTGTGTGTGTGTGTGTGTGTGTGTGTGTGTGTGTGTGTGTGTGTGTGTGTGTGTGTGTGTGTGTGTGTATTCACCTAGTTGTATTCACCTAGTTGTAATTTTACAGGGCCTGGGTATCATACTCGTGTGGCCCCATCTCCATATCTACACACATCCAACTTTCCTTTAAAACTGTGCACACTCTTCGCTGACACCACCTCCTCACTCAAACTATTCCACACCTCTACACATCTTTGTGGGAAACTATATTTTTTCACATCCTTCAAGCATATTCCCTTGGCTATCTTTTTACTATGCGATCTTGTAGTTCTACTTAAGTTTTCCTCTCTCAACATCATTTGCTCATTATCTACTTCATCCAGTCCACTCAACAGTTTATAAACCTGTATTAAATCTCCTCTTTCTCTTCTTTGTTCCAAGGTAGGAAAATTCATTTCTTTTAATCTCTCCTCATAGGTCATTTCTGCCAATTCCGGAACCATTTTTGTTGCCATTCTCTGCAATCTCTCCAACTTCCTTATATGCTTCTTTTTATAAGGGGACCAAACCACTCCAGCATATTCCAATCTTGGTCTAATTACCGTACTAATGAATTTCTTCATCATATCTTTATCCATATAATGGAAGGCTAATCCAATATTTTTTATCAAATTATACGTTTCTCCAAACATCTTATCAATATGAGCCTCAAACTGCCCATGGTCTAGTATTATCACTCCCAAATCCTTTTCCTTTTCCACCTTTTTCAACACTACTTCTTCACCCATCTTATATGACCCTCTTGGCCATCTTCCACTCTTTCCCATCTCCATCACATGACTTTTGCTCAGATTGAAAATAGGTTCGGTTTGTTGGAGGGGGAGGGGGAGAGTGAGAGTGGAGTGAATGAAGTGGTTGTGGTGAGTGAAAGGAGAAAGAAGGGGGTAGAGGAGAGGAGGAGGATGGTTGTGCCTAGCACACCTCAGGTGTGTGTGGTGGGTGACTCTCAGGTTAGGTATTTAGATAGCACTTTCTGTGGGAAAGACAGGGATAGGAGGACGAACGTGTGTATGCCTGGTGCAGGTGTGAAGGCAGTGAGTGAGGAGGTGCAGAAGAGGGTTGGGGGGATGGAGAGGGAGGGTGTAGTAGTTTTGCACGTAGGTGGGAACGATGTCAGAGCAGGTGGGTCGGAGGAGTTAGTGGCAAGATTTCGGGAAATGTTAGGCAAGATAAGGGAGAGTGGTAGGAGGTGTGTAGTGTCAGGAATCTTGCCTCGTGTGTATGTTAGCAGGGAATGGTTGTCTAGAACCATTGGTGTGAATGTTCGGGTAAAAGGGATGTGTAAGGATGTGGGTGTCAGCTTTGTGGATGTATGGGATAGGTTCTATGGGCGAAGGGATTTGTATGCTAGGGATGGTGTGCATCTCAGTAGGAAGGGTGTGGATGTGCTGAGTGGATGTCAGGAGGGGGGAGTTGGGATGGAGTGTAGGGGGTGAGGTAGCAAATGCATTCCAGAAGAAAGATGCTAGACATAAATTAGATAGGATAAACAGAGATAGTGAAAAGATTAGGAAAGATTTCCAGGTGCAAATAGGAGAGAATAAGATTAGGATTCCAAATAAGGAGACAGCATCTAGGAAGGTAGCAGGACTTAAATGTTTTTATGTAAATGCCAGGAGTCTTAGGAACAAGAAGGACGAGTTATCTAGTTATATAGTTGAGGAGGGCCTAGATGTTGTATGTGTCACAGAGGCATGGGTAAATGAGGAAAAGTTTAGGAAAATAGGAAAGAATATGAAGTAGATGGATACATTATGTATTTACACCAGAGAATTGGTAGGATAGGCGGAGGAGTAGTTATTTATGTAAAAAAATCCTTCATTTCCAGTCAGGTTAATGGTATTAAGGTAGATAACAGAG
This sequence comes from Portunus trituberculatus, assembly GCF_017591435.1. Classification (NCBI taxonomy): domain Eukaryota; kingdom Metazoa; phylum Arthropoda; class Malacostraca; order Decapoda; family Portunidae; genus Portunus; species Portunus trituberculatus. The sequence continues at coordinate 209,363 of NW_025541371.1, forward strand.
TAGAGTCCTTATGGCTGGATGTTAGAGTAAACAAAAGTAAGGTTATTAGAGTAGGAGCTTTTTATAGGCCACCTAACCAGTCAGCAGATGTAGACAACCTTATGGTAGATGAGATAAATAAGGGGTGTACTAGTCAGACAATTATCTTAGGGGATTTTAATCTTAAGTCAGTAAACTGGGAGAGGATGGTAGGAGATGCTAGTGAAAATAAGTTTATGGAAAGTTTTCAGGATAACTATTTAGTGCAGATGGTAGATAAACCTACTAGGGGGAGGAAGGTTTTAGACATAGTACTAACAAATATTGAGCATTGTTTAAAGGAAGTTGAGGTAGGAGAGACTTTAGCAAACAGTGACCACCATATAATTAGATTTATCATTAATTCCAGTAGGGATAATATAGCGAATAAGACTAGAGTCCCAAACTATCAGAAAGGCAATTATGGTAGGTTACGTCAGTTATTAGGAGAGGTAAACTGGGAAGATAGTTTTGGAATTAAAACTGCACAGGAGATGTGGGATATTTTTAAGGTTGTAGTAAAGGGTATAGTGATGCAGTGTATCCCTTACAAAGATATAAGGCAGAGAAACAGGAAGCCATTATGGTGGACTCATGAGATAGGTAGCCAGATCAGAGAGAAGAAGAGGGCATATAGAGAGTTGCAGAAAAGTGGGAAGATGTAGATTTGATTAAGTACAGACAGGTCAGAGATGATTTGAGTAAGGTTATAAAAAAGTAAAAGACAGGCAGAGATAAAACTAGCTAGAGCTGGGAGTAAAGATCCCAAAAATTATATAGTTATTACAAGGTCAGTGATAAAAGAAATAAGGATAGGATTGGACCACTCAGAAAAGATGGTGTAGTAGTGGATCAAAATGAAGACATAGTAGAATTATTGAATGAACAATTTTCTTCAGTATTTACTAGGAAAGAATAGGAAATCCTGTTACAAACAGTGCGACGAGTAGTTTAAGAGCTTTAGAAAATATTGATATAAAACCGGGAATTATTAGGAAATTTATTCTTGAACTAGACGATAGGAAAGCCAGTGGTCCTGATGAGCTACATGCCAGAGTATTTAGGAGGGTGTAGACAGTATTTCTGAAGCACTTAAGTTAATCTTTGAAAGATCACTTAGGTTTGCTGAGATACCTCAGGACTGGAAGTTAGCTAATGTTACTCCAATATTTAAAAAGGTAGGAAGGATGATGCGAATAATTATAGACCGATCAGTTTAACTAGTATAGTATGTAAGATACTAGAGAAAATCATTAAGGGTAGTATTTGGGAGCATTTAAATGAGAATAGATTAATTAGAGATACCCAACATGGCTTTAGATCAGGGAGGTCCTGTCTTACAAATTTGCTCGATATCTTAGAATATATTACCAAGGAGTTAGATGATGGAAATAGCATAGATGTTATATATCTAGATTTTAGCAAGGCGTTTGATAAGGTACCGCATAGGAGGCTAGTGTACAAATTGAGACTACATGGGATAGGGGTAGGTTAGTTGACTGGATTAGTGAATGGCTTTCTGATAGGAAACAGAGAGTAGTATTAAATGGGGCAATGTCTGAGTGGAAGGAAGTGGTTAGTGGGGTACCCCAAGGATCAGTGCTAGGACCTCTTCTTTTCTTGGTGTACATTAACGATTTAGATTTAGGAATTAGTAGCAAAGTATCAAAGTTTGCAGATGATACTAAGATAGCATGTGCAGTACAGGGTGAAAAGGACAATTACAGAATACAACGAGACCTGGACAGGCTGATAGCATGGGCAGACAGGTGGCAGATGGAGTTTAATTCTGATAAGTGTCAGGTTATGCATTTAGGTAAAGACAACACAAACTTTAACTATGAGATGGAGGGATGTTGGCTAGAGGCAGTAGAGGAAGGAAAGGATTTAGGAGTAGTGATAGACAGGACTATGAAATTTTCAAAGCAATGTTTAGAAGCAAGAAATAGGGCAAATAGGATCCTGGGTTTTATAAATAGAAATGTTAGTTATAAAAGTAAGGAAGTGGTGCGTAGCTTATATAATTCCTATGTTAGGCCCCATTTAGAGTATTGCATACAGGCCTGGTCACCCCACTATAGGCAGGATATCAACATGTTAGAAGCAGTTCAGAGAAGAGCAACTAGGATGATACCAGCATTAAAGCGCCTGGAGTATAGAGATAGATTAAAGGAATTAAACATGTTTTCATTTGAGAGGAGATGTATAAGAGGGATATGATAGAGTTATTTAAAATGTTTTCAGATACAAACTACATAGATGTGAGATCTTTCTTTACCTTAGAGGAGGAAATAGGACTAGAAATCATGGCAGGAAGATTAGAAAGCAAGGCTGCAGGTTAGATATAAGAAAATATTTCTTTAGTCATAGAGTGGTAGACTTCTGGAATGCATTGCCAGAGACGGTTGTAAATAGCACTAGTTTGACAATGTTTAAAAACAGATTAGATAAGCACTTAAATTCATTAGATTTATAATTATGTATAGCACTGCATGATAGTTTTTATAAGAAATTTACTATAGTTAAATAAGACATGATCCCCATGTATGGGGACCACAAATTGTAGAGGATTTCGCTGCAGGACTTAGCCCTGTTAATGGGCCAAATATTTAGAATTAGTATATAATGTATTGTGTACTTGTAAGTGTATCTTTAAGTACTGATTACGAGGTCGCTGTGCGACTGATACAGGATAACCTAGATGGGCCCTGGTGGCCCTTTGTTATCCTATTATTTATGTTATGTTATGTTAAATTCCATTTGCCACCTCTTGCTCCACTCCCAAATCTTATCCAGGTCTGCCTGTAAAATTTCACAATCTTCTTCACTCTTCACACACCTACACAACTTCGCATCATCCGCAAACAAATTAATATAACTGTTTACTCCCTCTGGCATGTCATTAATATATACCAGGAAAAGTATTGGTGCCAGCACTGAGCCTTGTGGGACTCCACTCTCCACCACCAACCAGTCCGACCTTGCATCCCTTATTACCGTTCTCATCTCCCTCCATCTCAAGTAGTTTTCCATCCACTTTAACACTTTTCCTTTCAGTCCTCCATAAATCTCTACTTTCCATAACAGTCTCTCGTGAGGTACCTTGTCAAAAGCTTTCTTTAAATCCAAATATACACAGTCCATCCATCCCTCTCTCTCCTGTATTTTGTCAACCACTCTTGAATAAAAGCTCAGTAGATTTGTTACACATGACCTCCCTTTCCTGAAGCCAAATTGATGATCCGATAATAACTTATGATCCTCCACGAACCGTATCCAATATTTCTTTATCATCCTCTAACAAATCTTACCGACCACACTTGTTAGAGACACAGGTCTATAGTTAAGAGGCTCTTCCTTACTGCCTCCCTTATAAATGGGCACCACTTCAGCTCTCTTCCACTCTACTGGTACTTCCCCTGTTTCTAATGAGCACCTTATCATATCATATAATGGATCAATCAATTCTTCTCTACACTCCTTCAATAATTTTCCTGAAACTTCATCTGGTCCCATCGCTTTATCATCTTTAAGTTCCTCCAACATTTTATATAACTCCTTTTAGGTATCTTAATGTCCTCCATGTGCACATTTCCTTGTATATTCTGTGGCTTTACAAACATTGTTTCTTTAGTAAATACTTGCTGAAACCTATTATTTAGCAATTCCGCTATATTCTTAGGGTCATCTACTATCCCTTGCTCTCCTTTTAATCTTTCAATGGACTCTCTCTTTTTAAGTTTACCATTTATGAACCTGTAAAACAATTTTGGGTGTTCCTTACTCTTGTCTACAATATCTTTTCAAATTTTCTTTCTTCCTCCTCCTTACCCTCACATACTCATTTCTTGCCACTCTATAATTCTCCTTATTTAGTATATTCCTGCTCTTTTCCATCTTTTCCAAGCCACATCTCTCTTTTCCTTAGCCTTAACACAAGTTGCATTAAACCAATCCTTTCTTCCTTCCTCTCTTGGTTTATACTTTGGTACAAATTTCATAACTCCTTCATTATAATATTTCATAAAATCTCATATTTCTTTTGCACTTCTCTGATTTGTAACATCTCCTCCCAATCTAATTTTCTGAAATAATTTTTCAAACTTTCTGTGTCCATCTTTCTATAATTCAATCTACCACTCCTGTATGTCTCGTCCTTCCTTCGCTGTGTTGTTGCTATCTGCATTTCCATAACCACATGATCACTCTTTCCCAAAGGACACTTGTATTGTATATCTCCACATAGGTACACTTCTCTTGTTAACACCAAATCCAGTCTAGCCGGTTCATCATCTCCTCTATATCTAGTATTTTCCTTCACCCTCTGTTCCATCATATTTTCCATCATTAGATTAAGAAATCTCTCTCCCATGCTTCTTCTCCAACACCACTTACTAGATTTTCCCAATCCACCTCCTTACAATTAAAATCTCCTACTAGTATCACCTTTCTTTTCCAGATAATACACTTTCCAAACTCTGTAAAGTATCCTTGATCATATTGTCGTATTCCTTAATGTCCAAGAATTTGTTTTAGGAGGTACATAGGTCACCATGATTATTAATTTTTTTCCATCACTTTTTATCCTTATGCTTATCACTTCTGCGTTGTTCTTCCCATACCAAACCTTATCCACATTTATTTATTTCTTCGTCATAATCATAACTCCTCCTCCACCTTTACTCTCCCTATCCTTTCTCCATATATTATATTTATTATCCAAATTTATCTTTGTTTTTTCATGCAATTTTGTCTCAGTCAAACACACGATATCAGGCTTCTCCACTATCATATAGTCTTGCAATTCCAATCTACTTGACAGTATCCCATCTATATTAGTATACATTACGGTCCACCCACTGCTCCTCTAGGGGTTCCTCCGTATTCCTTCTTTCCATATACCACTTTCTGACTCTCTCTCCTATAACTCTCCAAAAACTTTCTCTTTCCTCCTCAGACCGCTCATCATTTTTCCTTCTCGCCTCTTCCACCAATTCCTTATATCTTCTCCTCTCTTCCTCATTTCTATTCTTTCTCACAAACACCTCTTTACAACCTTCTATCTCTTAACTTTGATGTTCTATATAGGACATCCTCCGCAGATTGTTGTGACTTCAGTACTACTTTAATCGGTCTGTTCACTCCCTCCTTAAACGGACCCAGTCTATGGATCTCTTCCACTTCTTCTTGTAGGTCTTTTTTTTCATCATCATTTAGATTTTTTAACAGATCTCTTACCGTTTTCAATTCTTCCTGTGTGTGTGTGTGTGTGTGTGTGTGTGTGTGTGTGTGTGTGTGTGTGTGTATATACAGTATACCTATTTGTGTATTACAGGGCCCGAGCTAAGCTCTCTGTGTCCTGTCTCCTTGTCCATTCCTGTCATATCTCTCTTTCATCTGATTGACACACACCACGTCAACGACATGACTGCTCAGTTTATTCCACTTATCAATGCTACGATCAAACTGTATTTTCTCACGTCATTTAGACAGATGTCCTTTATTAGCTTTTTTCCATGTCCTCGGAGATGATTACTTGTGGTCACCTTTATCAACTCTCTATCTAGTATATCAATCTTGTTCACCAATTTATACATAGTTATCATGTCTCCTCTTGTTCTTCTCTCTTCTAATGTGGTCAGCCCCAGCTTCCTCAGTCTTTCCTCATAGTCTAACTCCTGAGTCCTGGTACCATCCTTGTTGCCAGCCTTTGTACCCTCTCTACCTTCATCACATTTTCTTCATATGTGACCAGACACATGCTGCATATTCTAGCTGGGGTGTGTGTGTGTGTGTGTGTGTGTGTGTGTGTGTGTGTGTGTGTGTGTGTGTGTGTGTGTGTGTGTGTGTGTGTGTATTCACCTAGTTGTATTCACCTAGTTGTAATTTTACAGGGCCTGGGTATCATACTCGTGTGGCCCCGTCTCCATATCTACACACATCCAACTTTCCTTTAAAACTGTGCACACTCTTCGCTGACACCACCTCCTCACTCATACCATTCCACACCTCTACACATCTTTGTGGGAAACTATATTTTTTCACATCCTTCAAGCATATTCCCTTGGCTATCTTTTTACTATGCGATCTTGTAGTTCTACTTAAGTTTTCCTCTCTCAACATCATTTGCTCATTATCTACTTCATCCAGTCCACTCAACAGTTTATAAACCTGTATTAAATCTCCTCTTTCTCTTCTTTGTTCCAAGGTAGGCAAATTCATTTCTTTTAATCTCTCCTCATAGGTCATTTCTGCCAATTCCGGAACCATTTTTGTTGCCATTCTCTGCAATCTCTCCAACTTCCTTATATGCTTCTTTTTATAAGGGGACCAAACCACTCCAGCATATTCCAATCTTGGTCTAATTACCATACTAATTAATTTCTTCATCATATCTTTATCCGTATAATGGAAGGCTAATCCAATATTCTTTATCAAATTATACATTTCTCCAAACATCTTATCAATATGAGCCTCAAACTTCCCATGGTCTTGTATTATCACTCCCAAATCCTTTTCCTTTTCCACCTTTTTCAACACTACTTCTTCACCCATCTTATATGACCCTTTTGGCCGTCTTCCACTCTTTCCCATCTCCATCACATGACTCTTGCTCAGATTAAATTCCATTTGCCACCTCTTGCTCCACTCCCAAATCTTATCCAGGTCTGCCTGTAAAATTTCACAATCTTCTTCACTCTTCACACACCTACACAACTTCGCATCATCCGCAAACAAATTAATATAACTGTTTACTCCCTCTGGCATGTCATTAATATATACCAGGAAAAGTATTGGTGCCAGCACTGAGCCTTGTGGGACTCCACTCTCCACCACCAACCAGTCCGACCTTGCATCCCTTATTACCGTTCTCATCTCCTCCATCTCAAGTAGTTTTCCATCCACTTTAACACTTTTCCTTTCAGTCCTCCATAAATCTCTACTTTCCATAACAGTCTCTTGTGAGGTACCTTGTCAAAAGCTTTCTTTAAATCCAAATATACACAGTCCATCCATCCCTCTCTCTCCTGTATTTTGTCAACCACTCTTGAATAAAAGCTCAGTAGATTTGTTACACATGACCTCCCTTTCCTGAAGCCAAATTGATGATCCGATAATAACTTATGATCCTCCACGAACCGTATCCAATATTTCTTTATCACCCTCTCACAAATCTTACCGACCACATTTGTTAGAGACACAGGTCTATAGTTAAGAGGCTCTTCCTTACTGCCTCCCTTATAAATGGGCACCACTTCAGCTCTCTTCCACTCTACTGGTACTTCCCCTGTTTCTAATGAACACCTTATAATATCATATAATGGATCAATCAATTCTTCTGTACACTCCTTCAATAATTTTCCTGAAACTTCATCTGGTCCCATCGCTTTATCATCTTTAAGTTCCTCCAACATTTTATATAACTCCTTTTTAGGTATCTTAATGTCCTCCATGTGCACATTTCCTTGTACATTCTGTGGCTTTACAAACATTGTTTCTTCAGTAAATACTTGCTGAAACCTATTATTTAGCAATTCTGCTATATTCTTAGGGTCATCTACTATCCCTTGCTCTCCTTTTAATCTTTCAATGGACTCTCTCTTTTTAAGTTTACCATTTATGAACCTGTAAAACAATTTTGGATGTTCCTTACTCTTGTCTACAATATCTTTTTCAAATTTTCTTTCTTCCTCCCTCCTTACCCTCACATACTCATTTCTCGCCACTCTATAATTTTTCATGCAATTTTGTCTCAGTCAAACACACGATATCAGGCTTCTCCACTATCATATAGTCTTGCAATTCCAATCTACTTGACAGTATCCCATCTATATTAGTATACATTACGGTCCACCCACTGCTCCCTCTAGGGGTTCCTCCGTATTCCTTCTTTCCATATACCACTTTCTGACTCTCTCTCCTATAACTCTCCAAAAACTTTCTCTTTCCTCCTCAGACCGCTCATCATTTTTCCTTCTCGCCTCTTCCACCAATTCCTTATATCTTCTCCTCTCTTCCTCATTTCTATTCTTTCTCACAAACACCTCTTTACAACCTTCTATCTCTCTTAACTTTGATGTTCTATAAAGGACATCCTCCAGATTGTTGTGACTTCAGTACTACTTTAATCGGTCTGTTCACTCCTCCTTATATGGACCCAGTCTATGGATCTCTTCCACTTCTTCTTGTAGGTCTTTTTTTCATCATCATTTAGATTTTTAACAGATCTCTTACCGTTTTCAATTCTTCCTTAATTCTCTTAGGCTTATATGTTATATTTTGTTCTTTCATCCCAAATATTAACACACTCTTCTTCTTTTCTGCTATTTCCTTATCAATGTTTCCTTATTCTTCATTACATTAACCAGTTCCTTGGACCTTTCTTTTTTGTCTTCCTTCAACTGATCTTTAATTATTTCTTGTAATCCAACCATCTCTGCTTCCCTCGACTCAGTCTATTGTGTTTTCTTCAGTTCCCATTCCCTTTCAAGCCTTTCATTCTGCTCACTAATCATTTCCTTAAAGTCATCTTTCTCCTTTACTACTCTATCCATTTTCTCCTCCAACCGTCTCTTGTATTTTTCAACCTCCACCTTCAAATGCATTCTCATCCACCAATCGTTTTCATTTTCCTCCAGTCTCTTAACTCTTTCCTCAAAGCCTTGCGGAATTCTCTATCCTGCTCCTCCTCACTCCTCTGAACTTTTAATTCCTTCACTAACTCCTCAAATCTCTTCTCCAACATCACCAATCTACCTTGCAATGTTGCCCCTGTTGAAGCTGGACTCATGCTTTGACTGGCCACATTCAGCTTTGCTCCCTTGGCCTCATCAACATATTTTGAATTTGGTAATTTATTCCTTACCGGTCTATCCATTTTTTCTTACTTTTCCTGGGAACATGTGGGTGTGTGGTCACTGGGGGGCCAAGCCTGGTAGTTACGTGTGTGGTTGGATGCGTTGGCGGCTGCTATGGCTGGCCTTTGTGGGTTCCCGCTCTGTCGTTTGGAGTGTGGAGGTTCTCCCACCTCCGATCACTCCCATGTACACGCCACCAGGCTACATTCACTCTGTACACTCGTTCACTCGCTCTGGTCGTGTGTGTGTGTGTGTGTGTGTGTGTGTGTGTGTGTGTGTGTGTTGTGTGTGTGTGTGTGTGTGTGTATAGTTTAGCAGGATACAGTTGACACACTGCAGGAATCAGGAGTAAAATCCTTGAACTGAGAGAACACAGCAATTTTATCTCGGAGCTGATGGGCAAGATGCAGGGCTGTGGTGAAGCAAACCAATACAGGGGTAAGCCACGGCATAGAACATTCTGCCTGAACACTTTCAAATTTCATGTGTGTGTGTGTGTGTGTGTGTGTATATACCTATTTGTGTATTACCGGGCCTGAGCTAAGCTCTCTGTGTCCTGTCTCCTTGTCCATTCCTGTCATATCTCTCTTTCATCTGATTGACACACACTGCGTCAACGACATGACTGCTCAGTTTATTCCACTTATCAATGCTACGATGCGGGAAACTGTATTTTCTCACGTCATTTAGACAGATGTCCTTTATTAGTTTTTTTCCATGTCCTCGGAGATGATTACTTGTGGTCACCTTTATCAACTCTCTATCCAGTATGTCAATCTTGTTCACCAATTTATACATAGTTATCATGTCTCCTCTTGTTCTTCTCTCTTCTAATGTGGTCAGCCCCAGCTTCCTCAGTCTTTCCTCATAGTCTAACTCCCTGAGTCCTGGTACCATCCTTGTTGCCAGCCTCTGTACCCTTTCTACCTTCTTCACATTTTTCTTCATATGCGGTGACCAGACACATGCTGCATATTCTAGCTGGGGTCTTATTAAGGTACATGATATCTTCTTCATCATTCCTTCATCTAGGTAGTAGAATGCAAGGCCAATATTTTGAAGCATTTTGTATGTTTTCCAAAAAATCTTGTTAATGTGTTTCTCCGGTGACAAAGTGTTTTGCACGGTTACTCCTAAGTCTTTCTCCTCATTGGTCTCTTTAATTTTCTCATCACCCAGTCTGTAATCCCAGTTTGGTCTGTATCTACTTCTTCCCATTTGTCTATATTAAATTCCATCTGCCACTCTTTACTCCACTCATATATTTTATCAAGATCTTCCTGTAACTTGTTACAATCTTCCACATTCTGTACTCTCCTCATAATTTTAGTATCGTCCGCAAACATGTTCATATAACTGTCAATTCCTACTGGCATATCATTAACATAAATCAAAAACATGATGGGACCTAGCACTGACCCTTGTGGAACTCCACTGGTTACCTTCTTCCACTCGGACTTCCTTCCTCTCACCACTGTTCTCATTTCTCTTCCCATTAAGTAATTTTCCATCCATTTTGCTAGTTTATCATTTACTCCTCCAGTCATCTTTACTTTCCACATCAGTCTAATGTGTGGTACTTTATCAAAGGCCTTTCTCAAGTCCAGGTAGATAGCATCCACCCATCCCTCTCTATGTTGTAGTATGTCAGTCATTCTTGAATAAAAACATAATAAATTGGATACACACGATCTTCCTTTTCTGAAACCAAACTGCCTTTCACTGAGAATGTTTTCACTTTCTAGATACTCACTCCACTTAGCTTTAATTACTTCTTCACATACCTTGCACAATATACTAGTCAATGATACTGGTCTATAATTTAGCGGTTCCATTCTACTACCATTCTTATATATAGGCACAATGTCAGCTCTTTTCCACTCTTTCGGGACTAATCCTGTTCGTATGGAGGTTTCCACAATATCAAATATGGGGTTCAACAATTGATCCTTACATTCTTTTAGCAACCTCCCAGATATGCCATCAGGCCCCATTGATTTATTAATATCCAGATTGCTTATAATTTTCCTTACATCTTCCTTAGTAACCAAGGATGTCCTGCATTTGCTTTATTTCCGTAGGCCTTCCTCCCATAAAATGCTCCTCCTTTGTAAACACTTTGCAAAAGTTGTCGTTCAAAATTTCAGCTATCCCTCCAACATCTTCATATACTTCTTCCCCATTTTTTACCTTTTCTATTGCCTCCCTTTTATTTAGTTTTCCATTTATGAATTTGTAAAACATTTTTTGGGTCACTATCACAGTTTTCCACCACCCTCTGTTCATATTCCTTCTGTGCTGTTCTCCTTACTTCAACATATCTATTCCTTGCTGTTTTGTAGCCTTCCCTTGATAATACATCACTGTTTTTCTTAAGTTTCTTCCATGCCTTTTCTTTGTTCTTTTTTGCTTACTCACAATTTCTATTAAACCACTGTTTATTATTTAAAGTCCCCCTTTCTGTAATATGGCACAAACTTTTTCACAGCAGAGTTATACAAATCCATAAATTTATTGTACTTCAATTGCATATCTTTCCTGGTATACCACGGACCAGTCAATTTCATTAAAGAACTCCCTTATATGGTTATAATTTGCCCTAGTATAGTTTAATTTTTCCTCCCTGCGTTCCACAATCTTATTCGTGCTTAATTCTGTATCCAGCTCAAAGCTTAGGACATCATGATCGGTTTTCCCCAAGGGACTTTCATGTTCAATTTCCTCTTTTAGAGAGATTCCCCTGGTAAATACCAAATCCAACCTTGCTGCAACATCTTGTCCCCTGCACCTTGTTGGTGATCTCACCCATTGTGTCATCAAGTTATTTGTTGCTACCTTTAACAATTCTTCTGCCCACTCACCACCATTCACCACTTCGTAGTCTTCCCACACTATTTCTTTGCAATTAAAGTCTCCAACTATCATCACTCTATCCTTTCTGTTGAGTTCTTGCTTCATTCTGTCTAGAGTATTTCTCATCACCATTTGGTACTGTTCATATTCCCAAGCACTGGTTCTGGGTGGTATGTATACTGTTATAATATTAATGTCCCTCTTGCCATCTGTTATAAGCATACTTATCACTTCCTCATTTCTCTTACTATAGTTCACCTCCTTCACTGTCAGATCTTCCTTATTAAGAACCATTATACCACCACCTCCTTTATTTTTTCTATCATTTCTCCATACTTTGTAGTGTTTTACAACAAACCAGTCTAGCTTTATTTCGGGCCTTAGCTTTGTTTCCACTACACACATTATGTCCGGTTCGTTATTTCTTAGGTAATCCATACATTCTAGCCTCTTAGACAGAAATCCACCTATGTTTGTGTAAGTCACTTTTATTCCATTCCTAGTCTCATTCTTCCATGTAATGCCTATTCCGTCTGTTTTATCCACCACTTCTTTAGCCTCCCATTTCTCATCCTCCAAAAAAACTTGATCTTTTCCTTCTCTGTTCTTTTGTCATTCCTCTCTTTCACTTCAGATACTAGCTCCTTCATTTTCATTCTCTCATCTTGTGACATATTTCTTCTTATGTAAATTGTTTTGGTTTCCTCAGAGTCCTTAAGTTTGTCCTCAACAAGGTGTGTGTGTGTATTTACCTAGTTGTATTTACCTAGTTGTAGTTTTACAGGGCCTGGGCTTTATGCTCGTGTGGTCCCGTCTCCATATCTACACTTATCCAATTTTTCTTTAAAACTATGTACACTCTTTGCTGACACCACTTCCTCACTCAAACTGTTCCAAGTCTCAACACATCTTTGGAAACTAAATTTTTAACATCTCTCAGACATCGTCTTCCTTAGTTTCTTACTATGCGATCTTGTGCTTCTAAAGTCATATTCTTCTCTCAGGATCAGTTTCTCATTATCCACTTCATCCATTCCATTAATCAATTTATAAACTTGTATCAGATCCCTCTCTCTTCTCTGCTCCAAGGTTGGTAGATCCATTGCCTTTAGTCTCTCCTCATATGTCATCCCTTTAAATTCTGGAACCATTCTTGTAGCCATTTTTGTAGTCTCTCTAATTTTCTTATGTGTTTCTTTTTATGGGAGTCCACACAACTCCTGCATATTCCAATCTAGGTCTTATTTTAGTACTTATCAATTTCTTCATCATTTCCTTGTCCATATAGTGAAATGCTACTCCAATATTCCTTAGCAAATTATACGTCTCTGAAAATTCTATCAATATGGCTTACCGGTTGATTATTTTCTTCCATTGTCACTCCCAAGTCCTTTTCCTTTTTACTTTTTCTAGTTCTACTCCATCTCCCATCTTATAGATTCCCACTGGTCGTCTTTCACTTTTCCCATTTCCATGACATGGCTTTTGTCCACATTGAATTCCATCTCCATTTTTGCTCCATTTCCAGATCTTGTTTAAGTCTTCCTGTAGTATTTCACAATCCTCTTTTGTTTAATGACTCTGCACAGTTTTGCATCGTCCGCAAACAGATTTATGTAGCTGTTCACTCCTCTGGCATGTCATTTATATATACCAGAAAAGTATTGGCACCAATACTGACCCCTGTGGCACTCCGCTGTCTACTGTTCTCCACTTGGACTTCATATCTTTAACTATCGTCCTTATTTCTCTCCCCCTTAAGTAATTCTTCATCCATCTCAATGTGCTTCCTTTTAAGCCACCCTTCTCCTCTAACTTCCATAGTAATCTTTCATGTGGCACTTTATCAAATGCCTTTTTTAGATCTAAATAAATACAGTCAACCCATCCTCTCTCTCTTGTACTTTATCAACTATTCTAGAGTAGAAACTCAATAAATTTGTCACACATGACCGACCTTTTCTAAAACCAAATTGGCTATTTGATAATATTTTGTTGTCTTCAAGAAACTCAATCCATTGCTTCTTTATTACTTTTTCACACATCTTGCATATTACACTAGTTAGTGATACCAGTCTGTAATTTAAAGGTTCTACCTTCCTTCCGCTCTTATATATGGGAACCACCTCAGCTCTTTTCCACTTCACTGGCACTGTTCCATTTTCTATTGAGCATTTTATGATGTTGTATATTGGACTTGCTAGTTCTTCCCTACATTCTTTCAGTATTCTGCCTGAGACTTCATCCGGTCCCATTGCCTTTTCCTCGTCTAGTTCCGTCATCAACTTTTTTTATTTCAAGCTTGGTTACTTTAATCTCTTTCATATAGACAGTCTCTCTATTACCCTGTGGTCTTTCAAATTTGGATTCCTTAGTAAAGACCTCATGAAATATACTATTTAACAGTTCTGCCATACTTTTTGGGTCTTTCACCATTCCTATTTCTCCTTTTAACCTTTCTATTGTTTCTTTTTGTCTTATTTTTCCATTTATGAATCTGTAGAACAATTTTGGTTGTTCCTTACATTTTTCGACAATGTCCTTTTCATAGTTCTTTTCTTCTTCCTTTCTCACCTTAGCATATTCATTTCTTGCTGTTTTGAAGTTTTGCTTATTTTCTGGATTTCTGTTTCTTCTCCACTTTTTCCATGCTCCATCTCGTTTCTCCTTTGCCCTAGCACATTTTGCATTAAACCAGTCTTTCTTTCCTTCTTCTTTAGGTCTATATTTTGGGACATATTCCCCTGACCCCAGTTTTGTATATTTCCAAAAATGTTATATTTCTCTTGAACCGTTAATGAGTTTTCCTTCTCCTCCTAGTTTACGTTTTTAAAATAGTTCTTGAGATTCTCAACATCAGCCTTTCTGTAATTTAATCGGTCTCCTTTGTATGATTCATCTCTATCTTCCTTTCCTTCTTCTATATCCATTTCTAATATTACATGGTCACTCTTTCCCAATGGGCACTTGTATCTTATATCATCGTTAATTGGTATATCCCTTGTAAAAACTAGGTCTAATCTTGCGGCTCATCGTTTCCTCTGCATCTTGTGTTTTCCTTTACTCTTTGGACCATCAAATTATCTATCATTATGTTCAGGAATCTATCTCCCCAGGCATCTTCTCCCATACCAGTTTCATAATTTTCCCAGTCTACCTTTTACAGTTGAAATTTCCTACCAATATCACCTTTCTCCATTCCTTAATGATTCTTGTAAGACTCCTTATTGTGTCATCTATCATGTCTTTATATTCTTGGTTGGTCTATGAGTTTGTTTTTGGTGGCACATATGTTCCAATGATTGTTAACTCCTTTTTGTTAATATGCATCTTAACATACAGTATTTCTGATTTTCCTTCCCCAAACTCCACTTGATTTACCACTATCTCCTTCCTTAACATCATCATGACTCCTCCTCCTCCTTTACCCACTATCTCTCCTCCATATATTATACCTTTTATCTATGTCTATTTTATTGCCTCATTTAACTTTGTTTCCACCAGGCATACAATATCTGGTTCTTCTTTCTTTATGTAATCTCTTAATTCTAATTTACTAGATAAAATCCATCTATGTTTGTATACATCATTTTAATCTCTTGTTCTTATAATTTTTAGTTAAACTTGCTCCATTTTTTTTTCTCTTTCTCTTTTATATACTATTTCCTTATCCTGTCTCCTATAATTCTCCAAAAATGCCTTCTTCTCCTCCTCTGACCTTTCATTATTTTTTTCTCTTGCTTCTGCCACCAGTTCATTGTGTCTCTTCCTTTCCTTCTCTTTTCTATTTTCTTATATATATATATATATATATATATATATATATATATATATATATATATATATATATATATATCTTTGCAACCTTCTGTTTCTCTGAGTTTTGTTTTTCTATGTAGTACTTCTTCTGCTGCTGCTTGTGATTTTTAGTAATATCTTCATTGGTCTCACTGTTCCTTCTTGATATGGTTCCATTCTATGGATTTCTTCTATTTCCTCTTCTAAGTTCTGTCTATCCTCGTCATTCAGATGTTTTAGTAGGTCTTTTACTGATTTCATTTCGTCTTTTTCCCTTCTTGGTCTATATTTAACATTTTTTTCTTTCAGTCCAAAAATAATTACACTCTTCTTTTTTCCGCAATTTCTCTTACTAAATTTTCTTTTTCTTGAGGACTCCTATCATTTTGCTTGTCATATTTTCATCTCTTTCTTTTAACTGTTCTTGAAATACTTCCTGAAATGATTCCTTGTCTTTCTTATCTTGGATTCTCCATGTCTGTACTTCATTTTTTAATCACGTCTTGTACTCTTTCTTCTTCTTTGTTTACTAGATCTTTTAGCTTTTCTTTTTCTTTCTCGGCTGTACCGAGTCCTTCTTCCATCAATTTCTTATAGTTCGCTATGTGGACTTTTAATTCTTCATTTTCGGTTCTTAGCCTAGTTTCGTTTTCTTCCACTCTTTTTTATCCTTTCTTTCAATTTCTGGAGCTCTTTATCCTGTTCTTCATTCTTTTTCATTCCCATATTCTCCTTTATCAATTTATCTAATTTACGTTCGATAGTCAAGACTCTATCAAATAGTGAAGTTTGCGCCGTATCAAAGCCTTCAAATTCTCTTTCTCCCTCACGAACATTGTCATCATCAGCTTTCATTCTTTCCCTTGTCACATACCTGCATTTAGATGGAATATCTTTCTCACTCATTATTATTTAACACTGTATTCATGAAAAAAAAAAAATGAGTCCACACTTTTCGCCCAGGCCACTGCAAACCCAAACAAAGGTAGTGAAGATCAGCTGATTCTCGGGAGCATGCTTCCTCTACCGCGTCTCGTCGGTAGTGTGTGTGTATTTACGTAGTTGTATTTACCTAGTTGTATTTTATGGGAGGGGAGCCTATGCTTGTGTTGTCCTGTCTCTGTATCTTAGTGTCTAATTTTCTCTTAAAGTCGTGTATAGACTTTGCACACACCACCTCTCTGTCCAGTCCATTCCATATATCTATCACTATGGGGGAAGCTGTTTTTCTTGAAGTCTCTTCTGTAATTGTCTTTTCTGAGTTTTAGTCCAAGTCCTCTTGTGTCCCTTCTGTCCCTCTTCAGCAGATCAATCCTATCAGGAAGCTCCATATTATTCATTATTCTGTAGATGGTCAACAGGTTGTCTCTTTCTCTTCTCTGCTCCAGTGTTGGTAAATCAAGTCTCTCCAGTCTCTTTTCATATGTAAGGGGGGTTTTACACGGTCAAACATGTTGGCCAACACGCTTGACAACACGACGTTTGAGAAAATGTTTGAACGTGTGAAAGGGGTAAACATGTTTGACCAACGTGTTGGACGGATGTCTGACGGGGCCTGACTTTTGTGGACGGAGCTTGCTCGGTGCATGTCCATGTCTGAACATGTGAACGGTCATCAGTCTTGAACCGTCATACATACTCAAATCTCGCCTAGGTAACATCTGTAACATCTCCTTCAGTGACAGGCGTAGTGTATCAGTTGCAAAATGAGTGACACGTGTGCCGTTAAGGATAAGGAAAGGAAGTAATGGTGGATTTCATTAATATATACAGGAAGCATGTGGCTTTGTGGAAGGTGAAATCAAAAGAATACTCAAGCATGAATTTAAGAAATGAATCATCATTTCATTAAGAATCCAACATGTCAATCTGGATCTGAAGGCTAAACTTGAGCCAGCCATTTGAATAATGAATCAATTAAACTTATCATAACCATTGTATTAATTTATTTTGGAAAGAAATATTACAGCACACTATTTAAGCCAATTCCAATCAGACTGTACAGTTTGAGTTTGAAGGTGTAGACCAGCCTTTCCTATTTTCATGATTTATATGAAGTCTTTTTACCATGCTACTGCACCGGCATTCACAAAGTAATCCTTAAATCTATCTCTTACTACCTTTGCAATTTCAGAATAGTTTCGTGATCCCTGACCGTGTTGCAAACCTGCTAAATAATTAGGATCTGCAGTTAAGCCTGGCAAAATCATCTTGCTTATTCTATCCTCCCTATGGAAGCAGTCCTCTGGGGAATAGTCTGAAGGGCATGCTTTCTGCAAATAGTTATGTAGCACAACACAGGCCATGACAACTTTGTCAATACTTGTCAATTTGAGATTTATACAAGTGTGGAAAATTCTAAACCGGGAAGCCATAATGCCGAAGGCATTTTCTGCCACTCTTCGTGCCCTTGACAGCCTGTATTTGAATACTCGCTTCTCACTATGTAGGTCCTTTTGAGAATAAGGTTTCAAGAAATCTGTCCTTAATGCAAATGCCTCATCTCCCACAAATACATATGGCAAAACACAATTTGAAGTAGCTGTTACTGACTCATGTGGGATGCAGAGCTTTTCATCTTTGAGTCGCTTACCAAATTCTGTATTATCAATGACTCCTCCATCTGATACGCAACCAGTCCTTTGTCCACTTTGAACGCTTCCTTTTCTTTTCATTGAGGGCAATTACTATGCCGACTGCCATCACCTCGTCTTGCGTAAGTGACATGTTGCTCCTTCTCCTTTTGGCACCGACTGAGGTTGTCTGTCAGTTTGGTTTGAACGTGTAAACACTCTTCATACATGTTGTGTTGGAGGTTTGATGAGCGTGTTGGCCAACATGCTTGACCGTGTAAAACCCCCAGAGCCAACAAGGTTGGGGCCAGTTTGGTGGCCACTCTTTGTATCCTTTCAATTTTCCTGATAATATTCCTCGTGTTAGCTGACCACTGTACTGCTGCATACTCCAGTCGTGGTCTGATCAAGGATACCAATAACTTTTTCACCATATCTTCATCAATATATGAGAATGCAATTCTAATATTTCTCAGTAAGTTGTAGGTCTCACCAACAATTTTATTCATATGTTTATTGGGGAACATTTCTTTTGTTATGAGAACTCCCAGGTCCTTTTCACTTTCCACCTTCTTAATCTTCTCTTCTCCAAGTTTATATTGTCTTGTTATCCTATTTTTGCTCTTCCCAAATTCCATTATGCTACATTTCTTAATGCTGAATTCCATCTCCCATCTTTTACTCCATTCCCATAGTCTATCTAAGTCCTGCTGTAGATTTCTACCATCATCGTGCGACCCAACTTTCTTCAAAAGTTTTGCATCATCTGCAAAGAAACTCATATAGCTTTCTACTCCTTTGTCTATGTCATTTATGTATATTGCAAACATAATTGGAGCCAACACAGAACCTTAGGGAATCCCACTTATAACTTCCTTCCAGGTGGACTCCTTATCTCTAATTGTCACTCTCATAGTTCTCCCAGTTAGGAAATCCTTCATCCATTCCAGCAATTTTCCTTTTATTCCCCCTATATCTTCCAGTTTTCTTATTAATTTTCCATGTGGAACTTCATCAAATGCTTTTTTTAAATCTAAAAATACACTGTCAACCCATCCATCTCTTTCCTGTGTTATGTCTATGACTCTAGAGTAAAAGCATATAAGGTTTGTTACACATGATCTTCCTTTTGTAAAGCCAAATTGTCTTTCATGTATTTACCTAATTGTAGTTTTACAGGGCCTGGGCTTTATGCTCATGTGGCCCCGTCTCCATATCTACACTTATCCAATTTTTCTTTAAAACTTTGCACACTCGTTGCTGACACCACTTCTTCACTCAAACTGTTACACGTCTCAACACATCTTTGTGGGAAACTATATTTTTTAACATCTCTCAGACATCTTCCCTTTCTCAGCTTTTTACTATGCGATCTTGTGCTTCGAATGTCATATTCTTCTCTCAGGATCAGTTTCTTATTATCCACTTGGTCCATTCCGTTGATCAATTTATAAACTTGTATCAGATCCCCTCTCTCCTTTCTCTGTTCCAGGGTTGGTAGATCCATAGCCTTTAGTCTCTCTTCATATGTCATCCCTTCAAATTCTGGAACCATTCTTGTAGCTATTTTTTGTAGTCTCTCCAACTTCCTTATGTGTTTCTTTTTATGAGGGGTCCACACTACTCCTGTGTGTGTGTGTGTGTGTGTGTGTGTGTGTGTGTCTGTGTGTATTTACCTAGTTGTATATTAAAGGGTTCAAGCAGGGCTCATAGTGGCCTGTCTTCATATCTACATTCCTCCAACTTTTCCTTAAATTTGTGCACACTTTCTGCTGTTACAATCTCTTCACTCAATCCATTCCAGATGTCCACTGTCCTGTGTGGAAAACTCAAGTTCTTAATTTTCCTCAGACAGTGACTTTTTATGATGCTGGAATGTCCTCATGTTTGTTCATCCTCCATCAGTGATAACAGGTCATGTCTATCTTTTCCAAACAATTTACTAACTTGTACATTCTTATTAGGTCTTCTCTTTCCTATCTAGCATTCAAAGTTCGTAGTTCCATTTCCTTCAGTCTTTCTTCATAGGGAAGATCCTTTATTTCTGGCACTAACTTTGTAGCAGTCCTTTGGATTCTTTGTAGTTTCTTGATGTCTTTTTGCTTTTATGGTGACCACACCACTGCTGCATATTCTAGTCTAGGTCTTATCATAGTGGTTATCATAGTGTCTTGTATATTGAAGCAAATAATCTATTTGTTTCTTTCTGGATTCAGGGTGTCTTGTGTAATCACTCCCAGATCTTTCTCTTCACTCTTTTTCATTATAATCTATTATCTCATTTTATATTCCCTATGTAGGTCTTCTATTGCTTTTACCCATTTTCATTACATGGCATTTCCTGGTATTAAATAATAATTTTAACTTTTGGCTCCATTCCCTTATATTGTCAATATCTTTCTGCAATTTCATATAGTCCCCAAAGTTCCTTTTTGCACTCAAAAGTTTTGCATCATCTGCAAAAAAATTTATATACCTACTCAAACCCTCTTGTTCATCACTGGCATACACATGGAACATAATTAGTGCCAGCACTGAACCCTGTGGTACGCCACTGGTAACTGCTCCAGCTTGATAGAGTGTCTCTTATTATGTCCTCATTTCCCTATCTGCTAAATAGTTTGTCATCCAGTTTTAAGATATTTCCCTTTATTCCTCCCATGTGTTCTATTTTCCATAAGAAAGCATTCTTGATATCTAGATACACCATATCAACCTATCCATCTCTCCCTTGTATTTCATCTTTTAATCTTTTATAATGACGTAGTAAATTTGTTATACATGATCTTTTCTCTGAAAGCAAAAAGGGAGTTATTAATTATTTAATTTCCCTCCAGATGTTCTAACCATTTTCTTTAATAAGAATGTCACAGATCTTTCCCACAATACTAGTTAGTGACATTAGTCTATAATTTAGGGGCTCAGTCTTTTTCCTTTGTATATCAGGACTATATTTGCTCTTTTTTATTTCTTTGGTCCCTTCTCTTCCGTTAGAGAGTTGATTACATCCCTACTTCGTCCCATCATTTTGTTCTCTACATTCTCTCAATGTCCATCCTGACATTCCTTCTGGCCCCATTGCCTTCTTACATCCACCTTTTCTAGTAATTCTCTAATTTTCTCTTTTTCCACCACAATGTTTCTTAATCCTTCATGTGTTCCTTGGTTGCTTGACTTCCTGAAGATTTAGTCATCTCTGGAAGGACGTGGAAAGATGTAGGGTGACATTATCAGCGTAGGAGTTGATAGGGCAAGATGTTTGGTTAAGATCATTAATAACATAACATAACATAACATAACATAAATAATAGGATAACAAAGGGCCACCAGGGCCCATCTAGGTTATCCTGTATCAGTCGCACAGCGACCTTGTCATCAGTACTTAAAGATACACTTACAAGTACACAATACATTATATACTAATTCTAAATATTTGGCCCATTAACAGGGCTAAGTCCTGCAGCGAAATCCTCTACAATTTGTGGTCCTCATACATGGGGATCATGTCTTGTTTAACTATAGTAAATTTCTTATAAAAACTATCATGCAGTGCTATACATAATTATAAATCTAATAAATTTAAGTGCTTATCTAATCTGTTTTAAACATTGTCAAACTAGTGCTATTTACAACCGTCTCTGGCAATGCATTCCAGAAGTCTACCACCCTATGACTAAAGAAATATTTTCTTATATCTAACCTGCAGCCTTGCTTTCCAATCTTCCTGCCATGATTTCTAGTCCTACTTCCTCCTCTAAGGTAAAGAAAGATCTCACATCTATGTAGTTTGTATCTGAGAACATTTTAAATAACTCTATCATATCCCCTCTTATACATCTCCTCTCAAATGAAAACATGTTTAATTCCTTTAATCTATCTCTATACTCCAGGCGCTTTAATGCTGGTATCATCCTAGTTGCTCTTCTCTGAACTGCTTCTAACATGTTGATATCCTGCCTATAGTGGGGTGACCAGGCCTGTATGCAATACTCTAAATGGGGCCTAACATAGGAATTATATAAGCTACGCACCACTTCCTTACTTTTCTATTTATAAAACCCAGGATCCTATTTGCCCTATTTCTTGCTTCTAAACATTGCTTTGAAAATTTCATAGTCCTGTCTATCACTACTATAAGTCAGGATGGGCAGAGATGGCAGGTTGCGAGGGGAAGGAAAGCGGAGGCAGTTAGGGAGGATAGGACTAAACCTGTTGAGTGTGAAAATAGGTTCGGTTTGTTGGAGGGGGAGGGGGAGAGTGAAAGTGAGAGTGGAGTGAATGAAGTGGAGTGAAGTCCTGTTTATAACAGGATTTCCTATTCTTTCCCTAGTAAATACTGAAGAAAATTGTTCATTCAATAATTCTACTATGTCTTCATTTTGATCCACTACTACACCATCTTTTCTGAGTGGTCCAATCCTATCCTTATTTCTTTTATCACTGACCTTGTAATAACTATATAATTTTTTGGGATCTTTACTCCCAGCTCTAGCTAGTTTTATCTCAGCCTGCCTTTTACTTTTTTTTATAACCTTACTCAAATCATCTCTGACCTGTCTGTACCTAATCAAATCTACATCTTCCCACTTTTCTGCAACTCTCTGTATGCCCTCTTCTTCTCTCTGATCTGGCTACCTATCTCATGAGTCCACCATAATGGCTTCCTGTTTCTCTGCCTTATATCTTTGTAAGGGATACACTGCATCACTATACCCTTTACTACAACCTTAAAAATATCCCACATCTCCTGTGCAGTTTTATTTCCAAAACTATCTTCCCAGTTTACCTCTCCTAATAACTGACGTAACCTACCATAATTGCCTTTCTGATAGTTTGGGACTCTAGTCTTATTCACTATATTATCCCTACTGGAATTAATGATAAATCTAATTATATGATGGTCACTGTTTGCTAAAGTCTCTCTACCTCAACTTCCTTTAAACAATGCTCAATATTTGTTAGTACTATGTCTAAAACCTTCCTCCCCTAGTAGGTTTATCTACCATCTGCACTAAATAGTTATCCTGAAAACTTTCCATAAACTTATTTTCACTAGCATCTCCTACCATCCTCTCCCAGTTTACTGACTTAAGATTAAAATCCCTAAGATAATTGTCTGACTAGTATACCCCCTATTTATCTCATCTACCATAAGGTTGTCTACATCTGCTGACTGGTTAGGTGGTCTATAAAAGCTCCTACTCTAATAACCTTACTTTTGTTTACTCTAACATCCAGCCATAAGGACTCTACTCTGTTATCTACCTTAATACCATTAACCTGACTGGAAATGAAGGATTTTTTACATAAATAACTACTCCTCCACCTATCCTACCAATTCTCTGGTGTAAATACATAATGTATCCATCTACTTCATATTCTTTCCTATTTTCCTAAACTTTTCCTCATTTACCCATGCCTCTGTGACACATACAACATCTAAGTCCTCCTCAACTATATAACTAGATAACTCGTCCTTCTTGTTCCTAAGACTCCTGGCATTTACATAAAAACATTTAAGTCCTGCTACCTTCCTAGATGCTGTCTCCTTATTTGGAATCCTAATCTTATTCTCTCCTATTTGCACCTGGAAATCTTTCCTAATCTTTTCACTATCTCTGTTTATCCTATCTAATTTATGTCTAGCATCTTTCTTCTGGAATGCATTTGCTACCTCACCCCTACACTCCATCCCAACTCCCCTCCAGACATCCACTCAGCACATCCACACCCTTCCTACTCAGATGCACACCATCCCTAGCATACAAATCCCTTCGCCCATAGAACCTATCCCATACATCCACAAAGCTGACACCCACATCCTTACACATCCCTTTTACCCGATCATTCACACCAATGGCTCTAGACAACCATTCCCTGCTAACATACACACGAGGCAAGATTCCTGACACTACACACCTCCTACCACTCTCCCTTATCTTGCCTAACATTTCCCAAAATCTTGCCACTAACTCCTCTGACCCACCTGCTCTGACATCGTTCCCACCTACGTGCAAAACTACTACACCCTCCTCTCCATCCCCCAACCCTCTTCTGCACCTCCTCACTCACTGCCTTCACACCTGCACCAGGCATACACACGTTCGTCCTCCTATCCCTGTCTTTCCCACAGAAAGTGCTATCTAAATACCTAACCTGAGAGTCACCCACCACACACACCTGAGGTGTGCTAGGCACAACCATCCTCCTCCTCTCCTCTACCCCCTTCTTTCTCCTTTCACTCACCACAACCACTTCATTCACTCCACTCTCACTTTCACTCTCCCCCTCCCCCTCCAACAAACCGAACCTATTTTCACACTCAACAGGTTTAGTCCTATCCTCCCTAACTGCCTCCGCTTTCCTTCCCCTCGCAACCTGCCATCTCTGCCCATCCTGATTACTATCTTTCCCAGTCTGGCTCGCCTGCTCCCTCTTCCCCACTCTGCTCTTCCCGACAGAGGGCCAAGCCACCCTGTCGCCCTCAGAAGGTCCAACCTTCGGCCTAACACTGATCTCCTGCCTAATTTTTTCCACTGCCTCCCCAAGCCTCTTAACCTCCTCCTTCAACTCAAAGATGAGAACTTCGTTCGCACTTTTCCCCTCACTTAGCTTTCTGATTTCCTCTCGCAATTCTCAGTGCTCAAGAGAAAGAACTAAATTCTCGCTCTTGAGCCTACACACCATACACTCAGAAAAGTCAACGACCTTCCTGTCATGCCCACACATCTCACACACAACAAATTCTCCCAATCCCATCTCAACACACTCTTTCATGCACTCAATCACACTCTGATATACCTCAGTAGCTACCACCATACTAATTCAAAATCTGTTAACTCACAAACAAGTAAAAATACTTGGTGACGGCGGGGTGGGGGAACCGCGGTGGTGGGGGGCCTAAGTGAGGTCAACTAATCCTCTTTCAAGGTCAACTTGACGGTTACAAGCCTAGTCTCCTCGCTCTACCAAAATACTTTTAACTCACAAACACTGATTCTAACCACTATTTCACTCTAATCTAACACTTGCAGTACACACTTTCACTTCACTAACACTCAAAAGCACCACACACAGACACCAAGCACAAACACCACTCGCTAACTATAAAAACCACAGCCAAAAACGGAGCGCACACACAACACGTCCCCTCGCCACCGCAGCTACTCGCTCTCTTTCTATTAATGAATAATAGAAAGAAAGGGGGTGACAGAACAGAACCCTGAGGAACACCACTATTGATAGATTTATGAGAAGAACAGTGGCCATCTACCACAGCTGCAATAGAACAGTCAGAAAGGAAACTTAAGGTAACGTTGCAGAAAGAAGGATAGAAACCACAGGAGGGCAGTTTTGAAATAAAAACTTTGTTTCAGACTCTATCAAAAGCTTTTGATATGCCTAACACAACAGCAAAAGATTCACTGAAATCTCTGAAAGAGGATGCTCAAGACTCGGTAAGGAACACCAGATCACCGCCACTAGAGCGACCTTAACAGAAGCCATACTGGTGATCAGATAGAAGATTGTGAAGTAACAGATGTTTACCAATTTTCCTATTCAGGATAGATTCAAAAACATTAGACAAGCAAGTGAATAAAGCTATAGGTGGCAGTTTGAGGGTTTACAACAGTCACCCTTTTACAGGAACAGGGTGAATGTAAGTAAACTTCCATTAAGAAAGAAAGATAGAAGTCAATAGACACAGTTGAAAGAGTTTGATCAAGCAAGGTGAAAGCATGGAAGCACAGATTTTGAAAGCAATAGGAGGGACCCCATCAGGTTGATCTATAAGCCTTCCAAGGGTTTAGGCCAGCCAGGGTATGGAAAACATCTTTACGAAGAACTTTAATTGTAGACATGAAATAGTCAGAGAGGAGGGAGAGGGACAAGCCCAGAATAATCCAAGGTGAAGTTGTTAGCAAAGGTTTGAGAGAAGAGTTCTACTTTAGAGACAAGAGATGATAGTGGTGCCATCAGGATGAAATAAAGGAGGGAAAAATGAAGAAGTAAAGGTATTGGAGATGTTTTTGGCCAGATGTCAGAAGTCATGAGGGGAGTTAGAGTTTGAAAGAATTTGACATTTTCAATTTATGAAGAAGTGTTTGGCAAGTTGAAGAACAGACTTGGTATGATTCCGGGCAAAAATGTAAAACGCATTAGAT
The DNA here is from genome assembly GCF_017591435.1 of Portunus trituberculatus. Classification (NCBI taxonomy): domain Eukaryota; kingdom Metazoa; phylum Arthropoda; class Malacostraca; order Decapoda; family Portunidae; genus Portunus; species Portunus trituberculatus. Next base: position 235,628 of record NW_025541371.1, read on the forward strand.
TAAGAGATGGAAGGCTCAAGTACCTTTTGTGGGCAACCTCTCTATTATGTATAGCACATGAAAAGGCTGTGTTAAACCAAGGTTTAAAGTTTTAGGTTGAGAAAAAATGAGGATTGTATGCCTCCATGCCAGACACTATCACCTGTTATGCATTCAGCACGCAGAGATAGGTCTCTGACATAGAAACAGTAATCATTCCAGGGAAAATCAGCATAATACCTCCTCAAATCCACCCAACTGGCAGTGGCAAAATGTTGAAGGCACCTCTGCTTTGGGGAATCCTGAGGAGGAATTGGGGAAATAGGGGAAGATACAGAAATGAGATTGTGATCAGAGAAGCCCAATGGAGAAGATAGGGTAACAGCATAAACAGAATTATTGGAGGTAAGGAAAAGATCAAGAATGTTGGGCATATCTCCAAGACAGTCAGGAATATGAGTAGGGTGTTCCAGCAGTTGCTCTAGGTCATGGAGGATAGCAAAGTTGAAGGCTAGTTCACCAGGATGGCCAGTGAAGGGAGAGGAAAGCCAAAGCTGGCTGTAAAATTGAAATCTCCAAAGGATGGAGATCAATGCAAAAGGACAGAATGTACTTCATTTTGGAAGTTAGTGAAAGAAGTTACTATACATAGTCAAAGGAGTTAGGTGAGAGATAGACTGCACAGATAAATTTAGTCAGAGTGACTATTTAGTTGAAGCCAGATGGTGGAAAACTCATAAGATTTGAGAGCATGGGCATGAGAGCAAGGTAAGTCGTGGACATAGACACAACATCCAGCTTTAAAATGAAAATGAAGATAAAGAAAGTAAGGTGGAACAGAGGTGCTACTGTTAGTTGCCCTGGACAGCTGTGTTTCAGTGAGGAAAAGAAGATGAGGTTTAGTAGAGCAGAGGTGGTGTTCTACAGATTGAAAATTAGATCTAAGACTGAATGTTGCAAAAGTTAATGAAGAAAGAGTCAAGGGAGATGTCGAGACATTTTGGGTTGCCACTGAGAAAGCAGTCTGACATAGGGACATTTTTGGTCCTCTTCCCAGAAAGGTACTCTGAGGCTGGATTTGGAGTCACCATTATTGAACTTTGAATTTTAAGTGAAGGGTGTGTATGTGGTAAGCATGTAGTTTTGTATGAAGGCGAGTTAGGGGGCAGGCTGTGACTGACCTCTTGAGTTGTGAGACACAAAGAGAGATGTTCAGTGAGATCACAACTAGCTTGAATGGAAAGTTTACAGCATCCCGTGAGGAGTAAACAACTATTTCTGTAGGTTTCTACTACCTCTCCCTACAGATTGGGAAGTTATAGATGTATAGGAATCTTCCTATTGAGGTTGGATTAAAAAACTTTAGACAAGGAAGAGATAAAAGCTATAAGACAGTAGTTTGAAGGATTAAAACGGTTACTCTGTTTTTAGGAACAGGGTGAATGTAGGCAAGAAAAAGTAGAAGTCGATAGACAGGGTTTGAAGAGTTTGTCCAGGCAAGGTGCAAGCATGGAAGCACATTTTTGAGAATGATAGGAGGGACCCATCAGGTCTTTAAGCCTTCCGAGGGTTTAGACCAGCAAGAGCATGGAAAACATCATTACGAAGAATTTTAATTGATGGCATGAAATAGTCAGAGGGAGAAACACACTCAGAATCATCCAAGGTAGAGTTATTAGTAAAGGTTTGAGAGAAGACTTCATCTTTATAGATAGAAATGATGGCAGTGGTGTCATCAGGATTAAATAATGGATGGAAAGATGAAGAAGCAAAGTTATTGAAGATATTTTTGGACCAGATGGCAGAAGTCTCGAGGGGAGTTGGAGTTTGAAGAATTTTGACATTAATTTTCATATTCATGAAGGAGTCTGGCAAGTTGTGTTGTTCATTACTTATTTAGAAAAATTTATTGTATTGAATGTAATGATGATGGTGCATAGAGGATGAGTAGGCTAGGTACTAAGGCAGATGTGATTGTGTGTGGTGAAAGCAACCAGTGCTGAATATTTGTGATGGTGATAGATGATTGTGACAACAAAATTTTGTGGTATGTAGTAGGAACAAGCGCCAGGCAGGTGAGGTAGCTGTAGTTAACTTATAGGGAGCAGGCTAGTTACTAAGGCAAGTGTGATGGTGTGTAGTGGGAGCAGCAAGTGCCAAACGTCTGTGGTGGTGATATATTATTGTAACAACAAAATGTTGTAGTAGAATCAAGGACCAGACTGGTGAGTTAGCTGTAGTTAACATGTATGAAGCCAGTGATTGAAAAGGAGTGATTACAAGCTAACTTTTATAAGGCCAGAGATGGAAAAAGGAATAATTTTAAGTTAAAATATATGAAGCCAGATACAGAAGAGGAATAATTATGAATTTAATACATTTATGGTTACTGACTTATTTTTTCAAATATAGTGACCAATATTACTGAAGGTAATTTCTCCTGGTAAATGTAATTGTTTTTCTTATAATATTAATGCTTTTGTAAATAACATTGCATTTAAGCTGCCTTTAAGCATTATATAAAATGTTAGTGCTTATTCCTTATAAAACTTACTATCAGCTAAAGTATAAAAAGAAAAACATTCTTGGTGATAAAAGTAACTTTTTCTTTGAAGAATTCCTGTGGGCCATAGAACAAAACAAAATGTGCAGAGAAAACTATGGTTTTCGTAACAACTGACTTTTGATGACTAAGATTTCTGATTGGGGAGAGAAAAAATGTTGTAGTGTTCAGTGCCTCAAAAAGATCAAATCTTCCATTTATCAACTCAACACAACTTTCCAGATAACTATCCCCACTTCTTCAATGACACTGAACTTTCCCCTTTTTTACACTATCCAAATCATTAATATACAGTATATTAAAATAACAATGGCCCTAAAACTGAACCCTATGGCACCCCACTAATTACTTGACCCTACTTGGAATTAGATCCATTAATTACTACCCTCAGACTTGACTAAAAGAGTAGACTACATTTATCTCCTTTTAGTCAACCATAACTACCATCGAATGAACTGGCCTTGTCACCCCCCATTTCTTGATGTAAGATTTCCTCCTTACCTAGCAATCATCAAGAAAATCGAGAGTCCCAAGTTCTTTATGTAAGATTTCCTTCTTACCGTTCAACTATACTTATTCTCCTACCAAAATATTTCCTCAGGAAAGACGATTGATGTTTTCTAAAATGTGGTTTAGAATTGAAGTATTTGTCTACAAATATATACATAATAAATCATCACTCAACCATTTTCCAGTTAGTACATATGCTCTTCATCAAAGAAGTGCACCAGCATCCACACAGGTTCCAGGGAGTAACACTTTCCTATTTCAGTCTTTTCTACACTATTATTGTCGCATTACAAAAGGTAAATACAAAAGAGGAGTTTTCCAAGGTTGATCACTCCCTCCCTTATAATTTAGGTTTTATACCTAACAACAAAGCAAGGTTTTCATTCCACCACCACAAAAGAAAACACTTTATGTACTTTAACTGAATTATCAACCCTCAAAATACAGGATAATAGCAGCAGTTCTTCCACACCATCTCTCTATCTCCCTTGGGGTCTTCTCTCAGATCATTTGCCATCAGGTACCATGTTGCATCTGTCTTTTACAGTTCTTTCATCACCCATTCTCTCAATATGTCCCAACCATCTCAATTGTGAATTTTCAATTTTTGCCTCATTGATGTAGCTCCAATCATATCCTTTATGGTTTCATTCTTTATTCTGTCCCTTCTTGTTTAATCCATGATCAGGTCTCAGAGCGCATATATTAATATTAATGATAAAATGGATTGGAATATACAGTAATACTTCAAGATACGAATGCCCCAGCATACAATTTTCTTTATATAAGACAAAAAATTTCATATAATTTATGCATCAAAATACGAAGATATTTTTAAGATACGAATAGCCATCGGTAGGTAGCACAGCAATCGCTCGGCTACCTGCGTCCACCCGAACATTCAGCCCACATTGTGTATCGTTGTTCATCCTTTGTGCATGTATGTGTCTGTGCTCCTCAGCAGTGTGTATTTTTTCTTAAGTTTTGCGAACTCATGGATCCCAAAAGTAAAAGTTTGGCGAGAAATACACAAAATAGCCTGTATTCACATACTGATTACACTTAGATATTCAATAAACGAATGAGTACAGATGGTGTTCTGCCCACAAGCAACTCTTCATCTTTGCAATGCAAAGAACCAGAAGTCTCTAGATGCTATGGTTACCAAACCGAGGTGGTATCATCGATGTACGTGGCCTTGCATCTGATCGGGTTCAGCAGCCTTGGCTAGAGCAATAGAAACCGGGCCCCTTGTATCCCCTCCCCCTCTCTCTCTCTCTCTCTCTCTCTCTCTCTCTCTCTCTCTCTCTCTCTCTCTCTCTCTCTCTCTCTCTCTCTCTCTCTCCTGTTCTGATACCACTCTCATTCGAAAGTTGTCGCAACATAGCGAGAGACCTGAGGTGTAGAAGTAAGGCACAGGAGAGGTGGCGGAATTGGACACCGTGAAATCACTGTCGCTCCCACCATCCATCATGGGAGTTGGTGACACAGTGACGTATAGCATATGTTTACTCTTGATGAGTGTTGCCAGCTCACAAGCAAAGAAAACAGGAAGAAATTAGGCAAAATGTAGGCGCAAAAAACCTAAACATCTATCAACGTGTCCCGAGTTTTGCAGGTTAAGTTGTTATTTTGGGCAATATAGTACATTTATATCATGCATACTATAAACATTGTATTCATCTTATAATAAATCTATATTTGGTTGGTATTTAAAGCATGTTAGTTTTTTGGGGGTATATTCGTATCACAAGAACAAATTGATTATATTTCCATTAATTTCTATAGAAAAAATTTATCTGATATACAATTTTTTTTATATAGACTACAACGCTGGACACGGAACAAATTAAATTCATTTGTCGATGATATGTATAGTACGGTAGTCTGTTTTGCCTCTAATTCCATGATCCATGATCTCTCATTTAAAATTGGATACAGAGAGCATATACAAATACTATACTTTTTAGTTATCCTTTCTGTGATGTCTGTTTTATTTTTCTCCCCCTCCTTGGTGAAAATACATCCCAGATATTTCACAGTCTCTGCTTCTTTCAGCACTTTATCCCCCACTACAATCTCTTAATCATCGTCATGTTTCTTCACAGTGAGTATTTCAGTTTTGGATAGTAGCTATATCTAAAGTCAGTCCAGCTTCCTAAAAACACTTCCTCCATCACTGCAGTGCTCTTGCCAGATGATACCTTCTATTACATATATAAGGAAAAATTTAAGTTAATGGAGGAGTTGGAATAAGTAGTTGTGAAATTAAGCAATACACTAAGGGGAAGTATACTGCTGATAAAGTTGGAGGTACATGATTAGGTAGTGTGAGACAGCAGGTAATGATGTCCCACCACATTAGCCTTTGAGCCTGTGGTTAGAGCCCCAGGGCCACTGTGACATCCATGTTACCACAGTTTTCTTCTCAGAGTTTACTTAGGTACCCATTTATCCACCAACCCCAAATGGAAGACGGAAAATCTGAGTATGCATCATGCAAACTGTCCTTTCCCAGACTCAAACTCAGGCTTGCAGGTACGTGGCTGCGCGTGCTGACCATTTCACCCCAAGGATACACCAATTGTTGAAGGCGTATCAAACCGGACACAGTAATTCTTCCAGAGCTCCAAAGTGGGATCGAAAGCTTTGAAAAGATAACCCATGGAGGAGAATTACCTGAAGTGCTGGGGTGTATCGGGCTAACAGCACCAAACGACATACGTATATAACTTGAGAAGTGTACTGTACTTTAATGTATTCATATTTTCAAATATCAATTTCATATATTTCTTCCTTAACTAATATATATATATATATATATATATATATATATATATATATATATATATATATATATATATATATATATATACAGTAAGCCCCCTCACTTAGCAAATTAATTAGTCTGGCGAAACTACCGCCAAATGCGAATTTCGCCAAACACGAGTTCTTTATACCATATAAGTTGCCTAAAAAAATCTTAATCAGTCTTTGGTCATTGCCAAAGTCCCTCTTTTGACCCCTAAAATACCATCTTTCGAGCTGAAGTAAAATCTTTTGCTTTCACATATTAGAACACATGCACAAAACAGACCAATAAACAAGCATTTGTGATGCTTTCCTCGTCTGTACTCCCGTTTTTCCACCCGTTTCCCTCGCCCACTTTCGTCCTTGCCGCCACCACCATTGTCCTTACCCCCACGCTAGTAGAGGCCATGTTGACGGTAAATCGCCAGAATTCGTTCCCATGCTAGCAGAACAGAGGGTAGCACAAACAGAATGGCTGAAGGGGACTCTCAAACTGCGTTCTGATAGGTTTAGATAGAGGTCTGACGTCACAAGGGAATAGCGTGGTTCGCCGTGCGGCCGCCAGGGGACCGCCAAGTTTGAATTAAAATCCCCAAGCGTGTACTCGGTGGTCCGTGACGACCCTACCGCCAAAAGTGAATTTCGCCAAGCTGAGATTCGCCAAGTGCGGGGGCTTACTGTACTATATATATATAATATATATATATATATATATATATATATATATATATATATATATATATATATATATATATATATATATATACACGTATATACTGACAGTAGCCTCTTCTCTGTTCCTTCCTACTTTCTATATTCTCATTTTTGTTCCAAAGCTGGATGTTGCATCTATGCACGCAACATCTAACTTGCTCTCGTGCCCACGTTCTCGAATCTTCCGAGGTTTCCACTATCTGGCTTTGAATTAATAGTCATTCTCTAACTAAATTTATCTGTGCTGTCTATCTCTCCCCTAACTCCTCTGACTTAAGTAAATTCTGTGATTATTTAGCTTCCAAAGTAGAGCACATTCTGTCCCTCTACCCTTTTGCAGAGATCTCCATGCTTGGAGATTTCAATATTCACCACCAGCTTTGGCTTCCTCTCCCTTCATTTACCATCCTGGTGAACTAGCCTTCAACTTTGCTATCCTCCATGACCTAGAGCAACTTGTGCAACACCCTGCTCGTATTCCTCCTTATGTAATGTGAGGGAAAATATATAAGAAAAAGATTTTGAAAGTTTAACATTTAGGGCTTTATTTTTCACAAAGTGGTTGCTGTAGCTGGTGCTTAAGGCACTGGTTATAAATTAGATGGTTATCACAAGATTACAAATTCACAGTACATTTAAATAAATTATTTAGAAAAAAAATCAAATAAACAAAATAATAAATAAACTGATAGAATAATATCAAGAGAACTTTCTCCCCACAATCACGTCGTTTTCGACTTACAGCCCAGTTCACCGGAAAAGGATACACCACTCACCACACAGTAAATAAAACAAAAAATACTAATAATTACATAGTATAGCCCTCTACTTCACACAGCCTCACAATTTCACCTGTGCAGCGGCACACACGTCTTGATCACTTCATAGTTCTATAAGAAAACTCACTTAACTAGTGTTTGGGGCCGCAACGCACTGTTTATGAGGAGAAATGTACTGTATGGTGCCATTCTCTCAAGCAAACTCACTTAACCTTGCCTTTTGGGGCCTCATTACAGCATTTGGGGGGGAAAGGAAGTATTGTGGTTGGTGCCAGTGCCCCCCTCCCACCTTCACTTAACCCAACACCGCTGCCAACAGAGTAACTTCACATTTCTCTGTCAGTGGTTCCTAGGGATGGCAGTTTCGGTCCGAGTAGTATTCGGTTTACTCGGTTTTTGGATTTGAGTGAGTACTACTCGGTTTTCATAATTCAATTACATGTTCAATTTATGTGTTGAAAATGTAATATGGGCCTTCAAACTAAGGAGTAAAGATTTTTTTTTTCGGTATTTTGTTGGGGAAGAACGCGGTGCATGCCACACAACCACCCAGACATTAATGGAATAGTCCAATTCCTAAGAACAAGCCTAACAGTGCCAACAGTCCAACACACGGGCTTGGGTAAAGGAAAGAGAGCCCTGTACGAGTACACGACGAGTAGGCTTACTCAGTCAGTTCACAGTTGGCAGTTAGCCAGTTTTGCAGTTTTCGTTGGCAGAGTTAACATCATAGGCATTTTCAGTAGCGGCGCGGCTGGGGGCAAACGGAGTCAAACGGAGGCAAGTTTTCGCAAACGCGAGCAAACGCCTTTCCAAAGTGTTTGCTCTCGTTTGGCAAACGCTTTTTAGCCAATCAGCGTGGAGCAACCCCATCAACCTCATGGAATGAGATCAAGAAGGAGTTACATTTCGAATAAAACTGAATAGTTAGACGTATGTTAGGCCATAGAAGTGGGTACTGTAGATGTAGATTTACGTTTACATATTGTGTGGCATACTGGAGAGAACCCATATAAAAAATACGGCGTGAAATAAATTAAGGAGTTGGTGGTAGCTGGTGACATGTCGCATCTATCTGTCCTTGTTGTGGGTGTTGTCCGATTCCATACTTCTAGTCGTGACTTCGATACAATAATGGAGTTACTTTTCTATTATTAGGTGAAAAAATGATAATAGTTTTGCAAATCCTTATATCATAAAGTAATGAATGATGGTAAAAATAGATTATCTGTTAATTATTGACGTAATTCAATTATATAGGCGTCAGAAAACCGCAGCCATACATCTACAATGGAACACCTTCAAAACAAGCCCGCGTAGATCAAACCACTTCCAGGACTGAAGACCTGTTGTTTTTAATGAGTATTGCGCTGCTCGGCCCTCGGCATATACAAATGATGAAACACTGGTGACCTATAATACTCCCCATCAAGGAATAAATCTCCAAACTCTTCACTATGCTGCTGTGTTTACGTCTTGACCACAGTGCTGGCTCAGGCGACTGATGTATACGATAACTTCTCCCAGGGATTGAGATCACAGTGACACGGTCGTCTGGCACCACCGACGGTGTCCTCAGCACTGTCCTGTTCAGCGTGAAGTCAAACATGTTTGGCCTTGCGGTGACGCTACTGAAAACGCCTCATATCAGCAAGCCGTCTCCCTGACACACACACATACAGGTTGTACCACGTCACAGCAGGCTGCGGCAAGGCGGGGGCAGCTGCCTTCACACCTTGTGATGCCTAATAAATAAAGACGGGTGGAGACGTTACCCACATTAAAAAACAACAACAACCACACACACGAGAGAGAGAGAGAGATGGAGGGTGGGGGTGACAGACAGGATCTCTCTCTCTCTCTCTCTCTCTCTCTCTCTCTCTCTCTCATTAATGGAGAGATTGGAAGGAAAGTGAAGGAGCGAAAAGGAAGTCTATTGGTCGAAGTGGAATAAAACAGGGTCGAGTAATATGACATGATCTTTAGGAAAGAGAGATGGAGGGAAGGGGGGAGTGAAAGAGAGAAAGAGGAGAGGGAAGGAGAGAAAGGAATGAGAGGGAAGTGGATGGAGGAGGGGTAAGGAGTTATAGGGAGACGAGAGGAGGAGGAGTGTGGAGGTAGGGGCAGGGAGGGTGGAGACATGTGACCATGGTACAATAACGAGAAACAGGTAGACCAACGAGTATAAATACTATGAGAGGAAAGCTCGCTTGTGTTCAAGAGTAACTGAGGTGTGCGCCTTGTGGTTGCCAGTTAGTTTATTTCACACCAACGCCACCTATGATCAAATGCAAACAACTCTCAAACCGCGTGGTTTGAAACTCGTCTCAGTGCTACCACTGCCTGGTTGTGGTATTTCATATCGTATGGTTATCTGAACTACTGATTGTTACTGATTGATGACATGCTCACCGTATATATTGACTTCCAACTCTGCTTAATTAGGTACCACTACTCCTATTAACTCTTCTTTCTGCTATTAGAGGTTACTGTAGGCATGTATATATTAGATATTTAACAAATAGTAGGACAAAAAATAACCAGGAAGACTATGAGGGAATGATAATTTTTTAGGTGCATATGATAGTATATGGAAATCCTATTCTCACTGTATAAATAATTGCTCATTGTTCCAAATAAAGAAAATGTTCACTTCATACAAAGGCTTATAACATCAGTAAAGAAGTAAAAATATCTAATATACACATGGCCAAAGGTACATACACAGTATGTGTGTATGTACCTTTCTTTTATGTGTTGAATGAAAACATAATAAAGGTAGGAGAAAAAAAAAACTGGTTTATTTATTTATTTTTTATTTCATGTTTAGTATCTAAATATGATATTCAAACAATAATGAATACTTAAACGTAATAATCATGCTGTGTCTCATCATAATTGTTGTTATCATTGTTCTTAAAATGTTGAGAAAACTATAAGTCAGGGTACTCCAGAGTTTCAATCCTAATGATGAAAACTGTAAGGGAAAATGTGTCTTTTATGATAAAGGTGTTAACCTGAGGAAAGACACAAACAAAAAAAAAAAAAAAGGCTCTGAGAAAATAATAACAAGGTGGGAGAGCCAACTGAAATGTCTTAACCCTTCTCTTCCAAAGGAATTACTTTGAAAAAAATAAGACATGTAGAGTTAAAAAGTATATAAATAAATAAATAAATATATATATATATATATATATATATATATATATATATATATATATATATATGTATACATTGTGTGTGTGTGTTTGTTAGTGTTTGATATGAGTCACACACTTTTCATTTCAAACTAGACCAAATGTTATGAATTGAAGATAATTAATAACATTAATAATGAAATACAAGTAAAGTATGAATAAATACCTGTTCAATAAAATTAAGTTCCTTAGTTAAGCATCTCTTTAGTTCTGCATTTTCTTTTTTTTAACATCTTCTCTACTCTAAAGACACTCAAGGCAGTTAAACCCCATGGAAATTAACATTCATCAAAAATATAGGCAGAGTGTGTGTGTGCAACACCTAAGCTTACCTTTGTGTTTGCTACTTCATACAGGTGAAAGCACTGCATAAAAAGTTTTTTTTTCTAATCTTACACCAGTCTCACAATACTTTTGTTTACCTCATCTGATAAAACTACTGATCACTAGCAATTGGAACACCCACTATAGCTGACAAAAAATAATCAATAACTTGATAGAAATGTTTTTATATATTTATCCAGTTTTTGGCAGGTGAAAGAAGCCCCATGTAGATAGTTTATAAGGCAATACTGTGAATTTCCCTCTAAACGTGACACCTTTCCCTCCTCGGAGTCGTTCTTTCCCATTCTCCTAACATTAACAATGAGATACTGGTACACACCTCACAAAACAAATAACAGGGATTTAAGTTTATTTTTATATCACTTTGCAGCATAGTACAGTACCTCTGTTCCTCCTTTGGTAAATGATGGAGTGATAGGTGTGGATGTGTGCCTTTGTTTGAGTGGCACAGGATACACGTCGGCCCTCGTGAAATCTTCATTTCTTATAATTGCTGCAATATGTTGTTAAGGACTTGAAAGGGATGTTGTTGTTGTTGTCAGGGCCGCGAAGATCTTTAAATCCTTATGAGCCCTGGAGTAGTCCTGTGTGGATATCACAGGCGCGATAGCTGGCCGGTCTTCCTCAAGAAGGCACAGGTAAGGCGAAGGACAGCAGATTGCCGGGAGGGATGGACACCTGAGGCCGCCAGGAGGGTTAAGCAGGTCGAGTGTTGTGATGCCCAGGGCAGAGAGCCAAGAACGTAATGCAGTGCAGTGGGGGTGGAAGCGTGGGCAGTAGAGCAGGAAATGCTCAATGGTCTCAGGGATAGTCCTACACATAGGGCAGATGGGATCAGGAGACAGACGTAGGCAGTACAAGTGTGCGGCGAGTGTTGTGTTGTCCCACGCGGATGCGGACGATGGCGACCACTTGCAAGGGATGAGCAGCTGGGAGAGCTGATATTTAAGTGATCAGTAATACAAATATTTACTGAAAATTTAAAACACTACATTACATTTTCGATTTGAAAACATATGTTTACATTTATCAGTTTCGTATACTACCACATATGTCATGTAGGAAGAGAAAATTAAATATTTCAGGGATCTCAAGTCGAAAGTAAGCGACGACGAGTCCCTCTAGGAGGGAATGAAAACACTACTATACTTGCCATCCACCACAATCTAACTTAATGACGCAGTATTTTCAAGCTTTCCTCTCATAGTTATCTATACTCGTTGAGGTAGACGCACGAGAGTCTTGAACTCACAGCCCTACTGGTAAGTCTTCTGAAACGCTGTTTCTTTGACGTCATCCACTCGCTTAGCCAGCTCTGATCGCGATAGTCTGCTACTCAATAAATCATGAATGATTAATATAAAACTTTTTTCTTTTCATGATCCATTAGTTATGCAGTTGAAAATTAAATATGATACACATTAGTGATTGAATGTTGATGATATTTCATAGCGATAGGCAAGATAATGTACGGATAAAGACATGTCAGATAGCCTAGTAGATGTGGCTCAAAAACATTGTTAGTGGATTTTTCAAGCCATATACATTATGCATAATTGCATAATGCACATTGATTTCCTCTGATTCTCTTCGCCTTCATGTACCTTCGTCGTCTTCCTCAGCACCTCACTGTTCTCTCTACATATAAAACTACAAGAGGCTAAAGGCTAATGCACGTATGAGTCTAAAGGCGATCGCACTATACAGGAACGGTCACGCTCTGTTTATGGTGCTGTCACATACTAAATGCATTTCAGTGGGAACCGTAAGCCATTGAAATGCATGTAATATGAATGGATCGTGAGTGCATACCGCTATTTAAACGTGGCAATCCATTCCTTTAGCTTGCATCGGCCCTAAACTATTCACACTTCATATAGGTACTTTATTCTTGGGTGTAAACCCATGGTACAATAACGAGAGACACCAAAAAGTTATTGTACCATGGTACAGTCAGTAGCCTGTAAGGCTGGCATAGCCTGTAAATTATGGACTAGGTCTAGGCTACTAGTAGAACTAATTTCGTTCATTATGCATAAGCAGATTATACAATTTCTAATTTGGAGTGTTGAAACAGATCAGATTTAGCCAATAAATCTACGTTTCCTTACCTGTATTTTCTGCAGAAAGGCCACTTCCATTATCGTGTCCACGAAATGGCAGATTTTGATCAGGGACTGCCTCAGTTTTTAGATCCCTCCAACTCCTTGGAACTGGGGAACCTAATAACTCATATTTCAAATTGCGCTTAATTTGGGCGGAACTAAAATGTTGCTCACAAATCACGGCATTATTTACGTTTACTGTGTCAGCACGATAGCATTTTTGGAGCCACTGTCTTGCGATGGTCTTGTTCTTGGGGAATTTATAATTTTAAAATTACTAGACTTGGCAGGCGTGCATCCATACACTGCACAAGGTCTAGCTTTGCCCATATTAACAATAAGAAATTAATATTAAGGTACATGAAACATACAATCCAAGATCAAATTCTGCCACACGTGTACACTCACTCGAAGATATGGAGTTGTTTACACGACCGGATGACGTCACTGAGTCAGCTGGTGGTTCCAATAATGTTCTCGTGCGTCTACCTATCAAAAAGTTATTGTACCATGCATGTGACGCTGAGCCCCTCTATGATAAGCTTCTGGCATTCTATATCCATTATACTATTATTTTTCTCTATTTTAGTTATATCAAGAAAGAAATTATCTGCTAATGTCAACTATAAGTGCATGCACATAATTCACATTCTCATATTATAATAACATTGAAAGTCAAGTGAAACATGGTCTCATGATATATGGCCTACCTTGTACTGAAGAACTTAAAAACCTCAGTCTAACTACAAGAGATTAGTTTTCTTACACGATTCTCTCCCTTACTATATTCTTACTTTTTTTTTTTCATCTCCGCTCAGGTTACGTTAAGTTAGGTTAGTGAAAAGTAATCATTTCGTACTCGGTTTACTCGGTTTCACAGTGTAATCAATACCGAAATACTCGGTTTGCAGAAAGTGCTCACTAGTGGTTCCCAACCAGGGGTCATAGAGATTGTACTTATTTTTCCTATGTATTTTACTTAAATAGAAAAAAAGTGCTGAACGGAATGTTTCCTGATTTCATATAAATAGGCCTACAGCTTAATCAGCATAACAATGCAAGGCATTTTACATGAGTATATTAATTTTTTTGCAGAAAAATCTTTAATTAATTTTGCTGGCTTAACCTATTTCGTTGTAGGGGTCTACAGGTGAAAAAGTGACTGGAAAAGGGGGAATGGAACAAAACAGGTTGGGAACCACTGCAGAGTCACGAAAAGAAATACCCTATAACACACACACACACACACCGCGTAGTGTCGTGGTTAGCACGCTCGGCTCACATCCGAGAGGGTCCGAGTTCGAGTCCCGGAAAGCGGCGAGGCAATGGGTCTTAATGTGAAGCCCCTGTTCACCAAGCAGCAAGTAGGTATGGGATGTAACTCGAGGGGTTGTGGCCTCGCTTTCCTGGTGTGTGGAGTGTGTTGTGGTCTCAGTCCTATCCGAAGGTCGGTCTATGAGCTCCGTAATGGGAAAGGCTGGCTGGGTGACCAGCAGACGACCATGTTGAATTATACACACACACACACACATACACACACACATGGATTTCACGAACACAGGGAGAGGGTATTCGCCGCTATCTGCTAGGAATGAAGAATGAAGCAAGACTGTATGAGCAATTCAGTAGTATATTTGTAGTATAAACACTGTGTTTTATGTAAAAGTTTCGTAAATTTTTCAGGAGCAAAGCAACTGACCTGCTTGGAATGAAGAACGAAGCCAGACTGTATGAGAATGCAACTTCGCAATTTTCCCAGTCTAACTTTTTTGGGTGCCCTCGTATTTTTCCCCCTCCCGAAATTATTGGCAGTCGTCACCATATGACTGGCGCGAACGTAATTAAAAGTGATATGGTTAACGTTATTACAGGCATTACATTGATGGAATTTTTTTTTCGAACAGCTCAGTTCTCCCTCTGCCAACTGGAGTGAAAAATTTGTGTTAGACTTTCTGATTACACAGCAATAGAATTTAGTGTTTTTAATTCACGGCTGGCTACCATCTCTCTCTCTCTCTCTCTCTCTCTCTCTCTCCGACAGTCTTAGGCCCCCCACACACAAAGCGATTTTAGAAGCGCGACTTGAGAAGCGCGATTCTGGGTTGACCCCACACACAGCGACTGGTGTAGCGACAGCATACCCTCTCCCCCGCCATACCCCCCATCCCCGCTACTGTATCCACGTGGACTGCCCTCTCATTGGCCATAACACCCACCAATGACGCGGGAAGCTATTTATATATCATCTATTAATAATTCGGTATCAAAGCGGTCAGCAGATCCCTGGTCACTCATCTTGCTATGCGTGGTTGTGATGCACTCCTCCAAGCCGGATGTTACAGTTACCCCGCACTCCCCCTCCCAGCTGCCCCGCGCTTGGACTCCACGTGGAGGAAAACTCTGCCTGATCGCTCATTGGCTCTAATCTCACCCCGACTAGCCAATAAGATGCAAGTAGTGATGAAATCGCGGGAAGCTGTCGCCTCGTATGTGGGGCTTCATAGTAACATATGTAACTCGAGTCGCTCGGGAATCGCGCTTCACCAAATATCTCTCGAGTCGCGCTTCCAACCCAGCGAGTCGCGACCACGTCTGAAGGCTCCAATAGACTTGCATTGACTTTGAAGTCGCGCTTCTCAAGTCGTGCTTCTAAAATCGCTTCGTGTGTGGGGTGCCTTAATACTGTCTGTGTCTGTACGCCTATATGTGATATGATGGTCACAATACAGTCTCTGTTATTCACGTGTGAGTCATAGTTACATTTATAATCTCATTACTAACTTAATATCAAGTGTTCCCGACACTACACTTACGTCTAATCTTTCTGCTTATGCTGTTACCCAATCATCTCCGTTGGGCTCCTCCGATCATAATCTCATTTATGTATCTTGCCCTATTTCTCAAATCCCTCCCCAGGTTAATCCCCCTAAGCGGAAGTGCTTCTGGCGTTTTGCCTCTGCCAGTTGGGGGGACCTGTGGAGGTATTATGCATATTATCTTGCAATAATTACTATTTCCGTGTCAGCAACTCATCTCTTTGTGCTAAACACATAAAGGCGGCGTCACGCTAGCACTTTTTCCGTCGTCTCAGGCGATTTCCGTCGTCTTTTTACTCTTTTGTCAATTCTTTCCGTCGTCTTTAGTCAAACGGAACGCATCGTTTTCGTCTAGCGCCAATTTTAGTCAAAATAAGAACTATGGTTTCTAATCAACACTTTTATTAGAATTTTTTTTTTTTTGTTAAACAGAAGAATGCTATTATCATAACAAGAAATTTAAATGAGTTGATGAAAATATATTTGTATACATATTTTTTTTTCTTCTAGCCTAGCAATGAAAAGTTCCTCAGTTGTTTGTGTACATTTCAAGGGAAGTGTGAATGTGCGACGCTTTTGAATATTTCCAAGGCAACTTCCAAGTAGCTGGCCAAGATGACCAGTGTACAAAACACACTGACGAATTTCTCATAGAGAGTATTAGAGGTCACCGTTGCCTTTGGGATCACAGAACAGCTGATTACATTATAAGGTGCAAAAAAGCCGCGGCTTGCTGGGGTGAATGAGGAGCCATGTTTGTTTACAATCAACAAGCGCGGCAAAGGCGAAAGCAAGCTTGTGTGTGACGGCCACCGTCTGCAAAAGTTGACAGTCGTCAGAAAATTGACAGAAAAAGAAGACGGAAAAGTGCTAGTGTGACGCCGCCTTAACAGAAGTGATAGTGTCTAGCACTGAGGCATACATTCCTCATTCTTTCTCTCAATCTAAACCTTCTAAACCTTGGTTGAACACAGCCTGTTCTCGTACTACACATGATAGAGAGGTTGCCAACAAAGGTACTTAACCCTTCCATCTCTTGAATCTCTCTCACTTTATTTTTGTGCCTGGAATCATGCCAAGTCTGTTCTTCGACTTTCCAAATACTCTTTCATAAAAAGAAAATGTCAAAATCTATCAAACTTTACTCCCCCTGAGACTTCTGGCATCTTGCCAAAAACATCTTTAACAACTTTACTTCTTTATTTTTCCCTCTTTTATTTCATCCTGATGGCACCACTGCCATCTCATCTGTCTCTAAAACTGAACTCTTCTCTCATATCTTTGCTAACAACTCCATCTTGAATGATTCTGCGCTTGTCCCTCCCTCTCCTCTTGTCTCTGACCATTTCATGTCTTCAATCAAAATTCTCCGTAATGATGTTTTCCATGC